>NC_061118.1:113370801-113498690 GCF_002878395.1 Capsicum annuum
CACGGAACACGGAACATCGAATACGGAATCATAACAGGAATACACCCCCACCCATTTATTCCCTACACTAGCGACCCGAACTGGCCCTAATCCTCTGCCGTAATTCGCATCTTCCAGACCTTCCTATCTAGGGTCATGTCCTCGGTGAGCTGTAACTGTTCCATGTCCCGCCTAATCACCTCACCCCAGTACTTCTTCGGTCTACCCCTACCCCGTCTAAAACCATCCAACGCTAGCCTCTCACACCTACGGACCGGGGCATCCATGCCCCTCCTCTTCACGTGTCCGAACCATCTCAATCGTGCTTCCCGCATCTTACACTCCACTGAAGTCACACCAACCTTCTCCCGGATAGTCTCATTCCGAACTCTATCCCCTCGGGTCAGTCCACACATCCAGCGCAACATCCGCATTTCTGCCACCTTCATTCTTTGGGTGTGGGAGTTCTTAACTGGCCAACACTCCGCTCCATACAGCAAGGCCGGACGGACTACCACCCTATAGAATTTGCCTTTAAGCTTGGGCGGCACCTTCTTATCACACAGCACCCCCGATGCGAGTTTCCACTTCATCCACCCCGCCCCAATACGGTGCGAGACATCCTCATCAATCTCACCGCTACTCTGGATCACGGACCCGAGATACTTGAACTTGTCCCTCTTCCCAACCTCCTGTGCTTCTAGCCTCACTACTACCTCATCCTCCTGCCTCACGTCATTAAACTTACATTCCACATACTCTGTCTTGGTTCTGCTCACCCTGAACCCTTTAGACTCCAGAGTTTGCCTCCACAACTCTAATTTGTCATTCACACCCCCTCGAGTCTCATCTATCAGGACTACATCGTCTGCAAAAAGCATACACCACGGCACCTCCCCTTGGATACGCCGCGTCAACACATCCATTACTAACGCAAACAAAAAGGGACTAAGAGTAGATCCCTGGTGCAATCCTGTCAGGACAGTGAAATGCTCTGAGTCTCCTCCCGCCGTCCTCACCTGGGTTTTCGCTCCCTCATACATATCCTTAATTACTCTGATATATGCCTGCGGTGCTCCACTCACCTCCAAGCATCTCCAAAGCACTTCCCTGGGGACTTTGTCATACGCCTTTTCCAGGTCGATGAACACCATGTGCAGATCCTTCTTCCTCTCCCTATACTGCTCCACCAACCTCCGTACCAGGTGGATTGCCTCCGTCGTCGAGCGGCCGGGCATAAATCCGAACTGGTTTTCCGAAATAGACACTATCCGTCTCAGCCTCACCTCGACCACTCTCTCCCAGATCTTCATAGAGTGACTCAGTAACTTAATCCCCCTATAGTTATTGCAACACTGAATGTCCCCCTTATTCTTATAGAGGGGGATCATGGTACTCCACCTCCACGCCTCGGGCATCTTTGTCGTCCTGAAAATTTCATTGAACAATGCAGTCAACCACCTGACACCAGCCTCTCCAACGAACTTCCAAAACTCCACCGGTATCTCATCCGGCCCCGTCGCCCTACCCCTTCGCATCTTGCGGACTGCCTGTCTAACCTCGTCTACCTTAAAACGTCTACAATAGCTAAAATCCCGACACTCCCCTGAGTGCTCCAGTTCCCCTAACACAATAGCTCTGTCCCCCTCGTCATTCAAGAGCTTATGAAAATACGACTGCCATCTCTTCTTTATGTGGCCGTCCTCCACCAACACTCTACCGTCCTCCCCCTTAATGCACCTCACCTGATCGAGGTCACGACCCTTCCTCTCCCTAGCCTTAGCGAGTCGGAACAACTTTTTCTCCCCTCCTTTCCCCTGTAACCCTGCATACAAGCTCTCAAAAGCGGCCGTCTTAGCTGCCGTGACCGCTGACTTCGCCTCCTTCCTCGCTAGCTTGTACTCTTTCCTGTTTAACCGCTTCTCTTCTTCGTCCTTACTCTCCACCAACTTAGCATACGCCTCTTTCTTGGTCTCCACTTTCTTCCCCACCTCTTCATTCCACCACCAATCCCCCCGATGATGTCCGGCCCGACCCCTCGAAACACCCAACACCTCCCTCGCATTCTCCCTGATGCACGTTGCCGCCCTGTCCCACATATTATCCACATCCCCCCTACACTCCCACACCCCCATTCCCGCCACCCTCTCCCCTATCTCCCACGCATTCACTGGCGTCAAACCGCCCCACTTAATTCTCGGTCTACACTCCTTACTCCTCCTCTTTCTATTCTTCTTTATACCCAAATCCATAACCAAGAGCCTATGTTGGGTCGAAAGATTCTCACTCGGGATGACTTTGCAGTCTTTACACAACGCCCTATCCCCTTTCCTAAGCAACAAAAAGTCAATCTGGGTCCTGGCTATCGCGCTCCGAAAAGTGATCAGGTGCTTGTCCTTCTTCGGGAAGCCCGAGTTCACCACCACCAGCCCAAACGCCCTCGCAAACTCCAATAGGGTCGCCCCCTCTTCATTTCTCTCCCCAAAGCCAAAACCACCATGCATATCCCCAAAGCCTCCCGGTAGCGCCCCGATGTGCCCGTTGAAATCCCCTGCTACAACAATCTTCTCCGAACTGGGCACGCCTCTCACCACGTCCTCCAAAGCCTCCCAGAACCGCATCTTCTCCTCCCCCTCCGGTCCCACATGCGGCGCATAGGCACTACACACGTTCAGGGTAAACCCCCGAATGACCAACTTAATAGTCATCAACCTATCGTTGATCCTCTTCACCTCCACTACCTGGCCTCTAAGCTCTTCATCTACCAAGATGCCGACTCCATTCCTACGCCTGTCGCTCCCAGAGTACCACAGCTTGTAACCGTCCACATCCCTAGCCTTAGACCCTACCCACTTGGTCTCTTGGACACACGCAAGGTTGATCCTTCTCTTCCTAAGAATCTTCACCAGCTCTATGGACTTCCCCTGAAGGGTCCCTATATTCCAAGACCCAACCCTCAGCCTACCGTCGCTATCCACGCGCCCCCCACTACCCCCCCCTCGGCCAAACCTTGGCCTCCCACCCACTCCCGCTCTCTCCCCATCTCCCGCCCCTGCCGCAGCCCCACGCCCCAACCCCCTCGGACATGACCCTAACCCATTACCACCCACAGCCACAACTACACGAAAAAATAGGAAAATATAAGGATATACCCGGAGGCAATATCAAAGCAGCAGCAAGGGGATACAGGGCACACACACGTTCAAAGGACTCCTCCCGAAGCAAAACTAAGAAGCGACCACAGCAACAGCAACAACAGACAACAGACAATGGGAATTGAACAATGATTTGACGAAAAAGAAATACACAATTGTTGTTGCGTTTTTTTTAAAAAGTGATTGCACAAGACAAAACAGCCAAGAACTAAGAATTAGGAATAAAGCACATAGCCACAGCTCCACACGAAAACAAGCAACGATAGTAATAAAGCAACAGCAGGAAATAGAAGGCACAAGCAAAGCAAAGTAGAAGAGGTAGTCGAGGACAGTCTATCCAACAAATTATAGCTAAGTCGAGCGATGTAATAGTCCGGGACCCCACTCAACAACAATCTCCAAAAAAAGCAGCCAAACACCACTACACCCACAAGCAAAGCAACAGGAAAGGACGCAGCAAAATGGCTACAGCAGCAGGAACAAACAGAAACAGGGAAACAGGAACAAAATACTATGAAGGAATCAAAAGCTGTATGAAGTGGATAAATGAATAAAAAGTTTAGAAGTCACCGGTGCACCGGCTAACTGCTGGATCCGTCGAATTGTTGGTACGTCTCCGGGGTGTCGCTGGAGAGTCGCCGGAGTACGCCGGCTAACTGTTGGTACGTCTCCGGGGTGTCGCTGGAGAGTCGCCGGAGTACGCCGGAAAGACTGTTGGTACGTCTTCGGCTACCGCTGGAAAGTCGCCGAAGTCGCCGGAGTACGCCGGAAACCCTACGCTGTTGCCGAAAGTCGAGCCGGCCGAGACCCTAAATCCGCCGGCGACCGCAGCGACGAGACAAAAAGGGGCGAGGGGGGGGGGGGGGCGAGTATATAGCGGGAACTGGAGGAGAATCAGTGAAAAATAAAATGTTGTTCCTTCATTTATCTCAAACAATGCCCAGAATATGGATTGAAGATCCAAAACACAAAAACATATTAGAGAAAAATAAAATTAGGTATACTTCAATGTGAATGACAAGAATAAACTATTTTGCAAGTGAAGTAAAACAACAAACCTTTAGATTTTCAATGAACTTCTCAAAATGTAACCGTACTCTACGCAAAATTTCAAGAATGAACTCATTACTCTAGCAAGGAATCTTAGTTACTTCTTCAGGAGTGAGTGATCATGCTGAGTGCTGTGAACTAGGAAAACAACTAGCTGGCGGAAGTGTTGCAGATCTTTGGCTATGCATATGTGCACCTCGAGCACTAAGAGCACTATCTGAAAGAGAATTTAAGGAAGACTCTCAAAACAAACAAAATAGCAGGAAGCACCCTCTAAAATCACCTTCCTAAATAGTCGTTATCCAGACTCATTTGCGACAAGTATTAAACTTAAAGTTAGAAGATAATTGCAGTAATCTCAAACAAAATTTGGACTGAGGCAATGTTTATCGATTAGTCTTGTCGCAAGTACCCAAAGTCAAGAACAACAATAAAGATTTTTTGTTTGAGAATATGCAAAAACTTCTTAACTGATGTATACTTGGATGTTCATTCTAATATGCCAAAATCGAATGAAAAATATATGTAACAAAGACTAATGAAAAATCATTGAAATAGGTACCTAAGAAAATAATGGATCAATTATGTTCAAACACTTTAGGAGGAGGGCATAAGAATTCTTTCGACTATCTTTTTATCATATTTTTCAGGTTCAATAATCATAACACATTTCAAAAGACTAACCGTGACAAAGAAATAACTAACACAACAGAGGAGGTATTATTAAGATAGGCTCAGAAGATTATTAACAGATCCTCTGTAACAAGAGTGAGGGATGGCCTTGGCTCAGCGGTAAGCTTGCTTACCGTGGTGTGCCAGGGTCGGGGGTTCGAAACGCCCCTCCAGCGAAGCTGGGGTGAGGGCGCGTAGGTCAGGCCCGGAGTGGTCCCCCCCTCCCCGACACCTACGGAGTAGGTATGAACCGGGTCGTCCCTTTCCCCTCTGTAACAAGAGTCAAGGGAATCTTATTCTTATCAGAGATTAGAAGAAGGCTTAAGAAGAATGATTAATAGATTCCTTTACCTTTTTGCAAATATTGTAGGTATGTTCTAGCAATAAAGACTACAAACATTTTTCATGATTTAACAATTCCACTAGGTAGTGAGACACTAACAGAGAGGTCTATTTAACTTCAGGTCTAAAAGGTAAGAAGGACAAACCCAAAGGAAATAGAAAATTTACACAATAACAACTATGAAGATTGTTATCCACAAGGTGATAAACAAATGGTTGATGCATGGCGTAAGTCTAGATGAATTAGTCGAGGTGCGTGCGGGTAGACACAACATATGTCCATGGAAAAGAAAAAGGAAATTACGACAAAAAGGAACTATATATTATAAGTATTGGATCACATCCATACCTTGATTTAACTAATCAAATGCTAAGCACACAACAAAAATAGGAGACTTCTTATTATCAGTGTGTGTTAATTTTTCACACCCTTCGTCAAATTTCTGACTCCATTAATCAACTCATTCTAAGCAGTCACCAAACATCTTGCACTTTAAAGTACTGTAAGAATAAAAAGACATTTCCTTCTAGGTAAACTAGAATCAACAGAATTGAAGACTTCAACAAGATTCAACATTCAAACCATATATAGAAACAAATCTCCAATTTTTTTACAAGTCATATAGAAATAAAATTCATCTAAAGACAAATTCTGTAGGGATTGAATAGATTTTTCATGACAGAGTCCCGTAGAATCAAGAACCCAATTTCAACAAGGCTTTACAAAAATCAATTAATCAAAAGGACAGAAGTAAAGTTAAGAACCTAAATTATTATACCAAGAAGTGAAGTAATAAAATATAAAGAACTAGACCATTACGAAGGAAAAAAAAAGGAGTAAATTATCAGAAAACTAAAATTACAAATAACAAGTAACAAAAATACATGAAAAGGAGGAATTCCTACAAACCCAAACAACTCAAGATGAAAAAAACTCACAACCTTGAAATTGCAAAACAAGAAAAGGTGAAATTTTTAAGAAAGAAAAGTAGAGTTAAAATCTTTTTACTAGCAAGGAAAACACACTTAAACTACACCAAATTATCAAGAAAACAGCAATACAGCTACAAGTAACAAAACAAGTAAAAAGTAAGAATTTTCACAAACTCAAACAATTCAAAAAGTAATAAAGTTACAATTTTAAAATTGCAAAATAACAATAGATTGGGATTTTAAGCTAAAACAACAGAACCTAGAAAGCATCAACAAATAATCAAGCTAAGGTATTTAAGCTCCAAGAAACAAAATTACAACTACAAGTAACATAAATAAGAAAAAAAGGAGGAATACCCAAATATTAGAAGCTAACCGATGGACAGCAAAATCGTCAAATTAGCTATGAATATTGAGAAACAAACTAGATGGAGAAATGAGAAATCTACGCTGACTGCAGAAGCCACTGTGATAAAATCAAATGAAGCAGAGAAATCAAAGATCAAAACGTAGTCACTGAATGAGCAAGTGAATGTTCTGGAAAGAAGAAAAAGTATACTTTGGGGCTTGGGCAATTGCACAATACTTCCCTATTTAATTTTTATATTTTATATGAAAATAAAAATAAAAGAGTACAGAAAAATCAAAATATTCTTTGATTTTGGGCCTATTTTAGGTTTAGGCCAAGCGTTTAAGATTTTTTGTGTTCACATTTATTTTCATATATAAAGATTTGAATTTTAATAAATTATTCCCTATAATTTTTACTCTCTTCTTCTCAACTGATATGAAATATTTTAAATGAATACATTTTAAATATATAATTTTTTTAAAAATTTATGGTATAAATAATTATTTATGTGTGTGTGGCCATAAATTATTTTTTGGGGTTGAAATAGTCATTTTATAATTATTTACACTTAATATAGAAATGTGTCATTCTTTTGGTGACTTACTAAAAAGGAAAGTATGTCATATAAATTAAAATAAAGATAGTTCAATATTATAGGTGAAAATTTAATTTTATATAAAAAACGAAAATTAAATTTCTGAGCATGTCGGATGAAGATACTATACATGTGCAGATTTATTCAAAAAAAAATTATACAATTCACGTTTAAATACTTTTCAAGAAAAATATTGATTTTGAAAATTTTGTTTTTAGAGTACGTCTACAATAATTGAGATACATCTTCTCATTGAGTTATTCGTCCAAAAAGTATAAACTATTTATAATGTTTGCAAAAAATGAAAGTATTAAAATTAATATTGTATACCATACAAAATGTTACTATATATTAAGAATGAACCAAAATAAGACTGAGAATAAAATATTATAGATAATTGATTTTAAAAATCGACAAGTAAATAATAACGTGATTATCTTTCTATTATTTACACATAGATAATATATGAAAAGAGGGGGCTCATTGAGAAATAATGTCATGTTTGAATTTCTTTTTAATGCATATGATGCAACATGTTTAAACGAGACATTCCTATATGAAAATATTAAAAATGATATTTTAATATTATCCGCGCATCGCGCAAGTACGTATATTAGTCATGTAAACAATAGAAAACAGGTAACAACAGAAACATATATAATTTGAGCTCAAAGTGTCAATTACATAAACGTAATAAAGTCTTTACATGAAATTATTCATTGCTATCAATAAGACCCATTCTTTCAACATGTTCAACAAATGTTTTGGATGGTAATCCTTTCATCAAAGGATCAACAATCATAAGTTTAGTGCTAATATGTTTAATTGACACTTTAAGTTTCTGGACTTCTTCTTTAACCGAAAAGTATTTCAATTCCATATGCTTAGCACCTTTCAATTACTTATCGTTTTTAGAGAAGAAAACTGCGGCAGTATTATCGCAATAAATTTTCAACGGCCTGACTATATTGTCGACTAGTCCAAGTCCTGAAATAAAATTTCGCAGCCAATTAGCTTGTACTGTGGCCTTAAAGCATGCCATAAACTCAACTTTCATAGTGGATGCAGCTATAACAGACTGCTTCGCACTCTTTCAGGATATTGCTCCTCCAGCTAACAAAAACAAATATCCAAATGTGAACTTTTTTGTATTCGAATATTTAGTAATACGTATTTTTTATTTTCCTTTTTAATCAATTTTAAAAAGAGTGGTATATTTTACGTTTTAACAATTTTTTAAATTTAAATTTTTTATATTATATGCTTAATACCACAAGATTAAAGAATATTAACGCATGTGACACATATTTAATTTAAGTTGAAAAGATTAAAATTTTTTTTTACTTTCTTAAATTTCATATCAAATAAAAAAATAAATCAAATAAATTAAAACTGAAAAAATATTGGATAATTTTAAGGTAAAATAATATATTTCTTTTTCTCGGCTGCATTTAAACTCATATGATTGAGACTTTAACCAATTTTAACATGTGTTTCACCAAACTCATAATAACCCGCTTTTAACATGTTAAGAGGAACAACCATTGCTACAAATTTCTATATATACAAAGACATCAAAATTAAAAGTAATTTTAAAAAGTAAAGAGCTGATTGACTTTTAATGTATGCAGCAAAATAGTATAAATATATGTAAAGAAAGATTAATTAATACTTTTATAAATAAAATGATCACAAAATATTTTCTTTAGATAAATAAAATTTGAATTTAAAAATGATTAACAATATAAAGAGAAAAAGAAAACTTATACTGATATATGTATTGTGAAAGTATGTATATATATGATATTATAAAACTGGATATTCATGCATATTAAAATTTCGTTCACATTCAAAATTGAATGTGATATCAATTTGTTAGAAAGATAAGATTCTAAAATATCATGATTATCTTATAGTTTACATATTTTGAGTTTGCAAAAAGATATATTTCAAATTAATGATACTAATTAGGAGTTTTATATAATAAAAATAAATAAAATAAAAAAATTTAAAATTAATGGTATTGATTCTAAAATATTAGTACTAAATTGTTTTAGCCTTTCCATATATTTTTTCCTTTTTGTTTTTTGTTTTTATTATTTTATTAAATAATAAATTAATTTTTTTTAAATATTATATAATACTTCTCTATTATTATATTTATTACTACATCATATCCTACGTACTACTACTTCTTCTACTAATTGTTATTACTTCTTCTACCACATAACGTATTACAACTATTACTAATTAATATTATTATTTTAATAATACTTTTATATTTCATTAATTTGTAAATAAATTATATTTAAATATATTTTATAATATTTATATTTAAAAAAATATAAGTTTGAAATAGTAAAAGTCTATTCGAACACTTTAATTAAGAATTTTTTTAAAAAGTAATGACTCTTTTTTTTAAAAAGGAGTAATGTATTTCAAATTCTAGATTCTAAAATTTGTTAGAATCTTAGAAAGATAAGATTCTAAAATATCATAATTATCTTATAATTTACATATTTTGAGTTTGCAAAAAAATATATTTGAAATTAATGCTACCAATTAAGAGTTTTCTATAATAGAAATAAATGAAATAAAAAAATTCTTCAAATTAATTATATTGATTATAAAATATTAGTATCAACATATTTTAACCTTTCGTTCTCTTTTATCCCTTTTTATTACAAAATAAATTAATTTATTTTAAATCTTATATAATTCTTCTCCACTATTATTATTATTATTATTATTATTATCCTAATACCATTACTATTATTATTACTATTATTATTATTTTAATAATTTTTTATCTTTCCGTAATATGTATATAAATTATATTTAAATATATTTTATAATATTTAAATTTTAAAAGAGATAAGTTTGAAATAGTATATATCTACTAGAACTCTTTAATTATGAGTTCCTACTTTTAAGATAATGAATTTTTTTTCTAAAATGATAATGTACTTCAAATTTAAATACTTAATCTTTCAATTCAAAACTTTTATTACAATATTTTTTAACTTTGTCCTAAAAACTGCTATGTGACTTTTTAATATCTTGCCACTTGACTTGTGTTGCTTTTAATTTTGCGCATATATATATATATATAGAGAGAGATTTTTAAAAATATTTTGATGTATTAACAATATCTACTTGTAGTAAATTGAATAATTAAAATAAAATTTGTATATTAAAAGCTACACAACAAATATATAATACTCGATAGTTTATTTTTTAAACAGTTGCACTCCCACGACTACAAAAAATGTGATTTTTGTGGGACTAAGTTGCCATAAAACATATCGATTTTATGGCGACAAAAAATATTTTCAATAAAAATAATATAGTTTTAGTGGCGACACAATCATTGAGTCACCACAACAAATGATAGTTTTAGTGATGCCCATTTGTATGTCGCCACAAAAAGAGTGTTCAATGACGATTATTGTATGTCGGTAGACAGGAAATTACATGTGATGATCCCAAATTTAGGCGGCTTTGTATATTTGATTCTAAATAAAAAATTCTTTGGTAAATAGTCGTCATTGCTTTACTGCCATATCAAAAGGACTATTTTGCCCCTAAACTTATTTTTATTCTCTCTAATGCCCCTGAATGCATTTCTCCTCTCCAATGCCCTACTCTTTCTCGTTGCTTCTCTTTCTCTTCATCGCATTTTTTTTGTTTTTATTGCTATCTCTTTTAAATCTTCAAACTCGCGATATACAGAAAAAGATGGACAAAATTGCGATAATTTTTCATCTTCAAGATATTTTAATTTGTGGGTTTTGTATCTATTTTGATAAATTTTACTTAAATAGGAGTATTAGGATTTGTAATTAACTTTGAATTGAAGTCACTGTTTGATTTGAAAATGAGAGAATCTCTAATCTGCATACTATAATATAAAAATGATTTGTACAATTAGCTTTTTTTAATTGAAAAATAATAGTGTTCTTTTTGTTTGTAAATGTCCAGAGTGTTCTTGTTAGTATACCTTTATGTTTAAAAATAAAAAATTATTCTATGCCTTTTTTTTGTAGTCATGTGTTGCTTCTGATGAAGAAATAGAGCGTCTCTCAGTGGATGTTGCTTCCAATTCTTCAGGACTTTTGCCTTCAAACTTAATTGACATCATTGTTGATGTAAGTTTCTACTAAATTCACTTTATCATTCACATGTGTTTTACATCAATGTCTATTAGTATACTAAAAAAATTGCAACTTCACTTTTTATATATTTTATGAAGAATTCTCAGTCACTCTCTCTTCCTTTAAATATGTTTATTGAGAGCTAATTCTTGCTTCTAGGAAAAAAATTATAAAGCATCTATCAAATCTTTATAGAACAAGGTAGTGTCGACTCTTATCCATAGGGACTATTTATTTCTTTGTGGGATACGTCTTGCCTCTAGGGCAAGAGTTATCAAGCATTTGATTAATTAATAAACAATGTGGAAGGATTAATACTTGCCCATGAGGCATAACTTGTTTTGGGGGCTAAGTCTTTACGTCTATGTCAAGATTTATAGATCATCTACTTACTTAGTAATTTTATGTACAAGTGATTAATGTTGAAGTCAAATATGTCAATAATTGGGATTTTCTCTTAGGTTTGTTTAAACACTTTAATGAAATCACTTTGTTTTAATTTTGTAAACTGGAATGACTTGAGAATTAGCTCAAAATGAGGTATGATTCAAACTATTTTAAAGATCAGCTTCGAAGTGTTTGCGTTAGGACAGTGATAGCTTGTTTGCCTGTTTTGTTTATGTGTTTATGTGTGTCCCAGATACTTTGCTGCCAAAGGTGTTAGTGTGTTACTTTATTTATCTTATTTTTTTATTTTGGTCAGAAATTATCTTTAAAAGATTCTAGCTTGGCTAGAGAAATATTTGAAATCATACTCTATGTTTGAGTATTAAAAGCTTATGGATAATTTTTCAATATTTGCCTAATTCTAAGAAGTAATCTTGCTTAGATAGGCCTTTGAAAAGTAGTCAAGTACATCTTCTTTGGTCAAATGTGTATGTACATGGTATCATAATACATGTTTAAATTTGCATTTACCTCTTTGGTGAGCTACTGTAATCAATTGTTATCAATCTTGAAAGTTTATGATTTGTTCAAAGTGGGTTTGGATTTGTTTTCCTCTAAAGTGCTCTATTTTTTTTAAAGGTACTCAGTTTAAAAATGATAAGGTGATCATTACAATATTTTGATTATTTCGTGTCAATATCTAGTAAGCCTATTTCCTTTTTGGTCAAAGACCTTTTCAGACAAGATTTTAAGTTGTGAAGGAGGTAAATTTTATCAAGGTAGGATTCTCGTTAGAGAATTTTGAGTTAGGAATGATGCTAAAATTATCAGTCAGCTTTGTCATTCTCTTGCTTTTAAATTATGAATATTTGATGTCGTTCGAGCTTTGCCAATCCCAAGATTTATAGATTAACATCAAGAAAAAAATCTTTGAAATTTAGAGATTGTGTGTAAGTTGTGTCCTAATTATAGTAAATCAAGTAAATCTACATATAAAAAAGTCATACATGATATAATCAAGTTTTCAAAATATTATCATTCTTTTTCAAGCTTGAAATAGTAATCTCCAAGTCTTAAATTTTCAATAGTTTGTTAAGTTAATATAGACTAAGCTAGTATCAACTCTTGCCCATTGCGTATAAGTTGTTCTTTTGGAGGCTAAAAGTCTTGCCTCGAGGGCAAGAGTTCTCAATCATCTGACAAATCATTACAGACTACACTAGTGTCAAATCTTGCCCATGGGGCACAACTTATTCTTTTGTGATCTAAAAGTCTTGCCTCTTGAAAAAGAGTTATAGATTATCTACCAAATCATTAAAGACTAGGACAGTGTTAACTCTTGCCCATGGACTTGTTTCTTTGTTGTCTAAGTTTCGCCTTTAGGGAATGAGTTATAGATCATCTGTCAAATCAGTACAGTCTAAGGCAATGTTAACTCTTGTCCATGGGATACAACTTATTCCTTTGTGATCTAAAAGTCTTGCCTCTTGGGGAAGAGTTATAGATCATTTACTAAATCATTAAAGTCTATTCTAGTGTCAAATCTTGCCCATGGAGCATAACTTTTATCTGGATGGACTTTGTGTTACTCTCTTTTTCTTTAATATTCAATATATCTTTATTATTTTACTGTTCAAATCCTAACTCAATGTTGATTTTCTAACTTACTTTAGTAATCTTTCTTTTTCTTTTGCAATTTTCATGTAGAGAGTTACATCTTTTATTAAGACTCTTCTTTAGATGGGGTTATGAGCCGTATTACAGTAAATTTTACATTAGAATTATTATTCAATAGAAACATCATAATTACATAAATAATTGTGTTGATTGTGTTATTGACATTATTAATTTTTTTTATATAATTTTTAGAGTCCAAGTGTGATTCTATTGTGGAGCTTATTCAGGAATTAAATAAACCATGTGATGGACGAGGAGTTGGCATTGCAAATTTTAAGATGGTGGATGAAATGCAGCAAAAAATGTGCCTATTATAGAAGATGAAGTCAAGTTTGAAACCAGTTCCCAGATTTGTGCCAAGCTTCAAAGCGGAGAAATTGATTTTTCAACACCTCCTGAAAATATTGATGACTTGCTTTCTAGGAAAAGAAAGTGGTGCAAAGTATCCGATGAAGATTATGGTTCTAGTTTTACTCTAATAATATCAACGTCACCCAATATTTCTGATCATATTTCTATAAAAGATGAATTTTATACTACTGAAGACGTGAAAAATTCGTAAGAGGATTTAAGTTTATCTTTTGTTTCTTTATGATGTTTAAAGATGGTCACTCAAGTTGTAATTGACAGTGTTAACTTTCAACTAATTTGCCACGATCTTTGCTTATCCTTCTGTAAATTATTGCATTATTTTTTCTTATTTTATTTTATTTATTAGTTTAATACTTGCTCTTTTGAATTTTTGTAATCAAATTTTGATCTTGATCTTTTTTACTTGTGAGTTTATTTTTATCAATTCAAGTTATATAAAGATCATGATATTTTTTTTTTGAGTTATCAACTTATGTTAGAGTATCTCATAAGTTAGATATAGTGAAATGGTGTAAATTGTTTCACATATATTAATTTTTTGAAAAATTTTTAAGATACATTTTGCCTCTAAGGAAAGAACTACACAATATTCAATTAGTTAGACTTTGTGAAATAGTATAATTGTTGCCCTTGAAATATTTGTTAATTTTTTAAAGTCCTTGACCTATGTTTTGTCTGTAAGGCAACCGTTACTACATGTTATGTCTATGGGTCTTAACTTGTTCTTTTAAAACTCATTGGCTAAGTCTTCTCTACAAGATTCATAGAGCATCTCATAAGTTAGACATTGTAAAATTATGTAAATTGTTGTCCATGAGACATACATTAATTTTAAAAAAATTTTGAGCTACATTTCCCCCTAGGTAATAGTTATATAATACTCAATAAGTTAGATTTTGTGAAATAACATAAATCATTGCCCATTAAGTATTTGTTAATTTTTATAAGTCTTGTGCTATGTTTTGTATGTAAGAGAACAATTACTACACATTACGTGTCTAAGCTGAGAATTGTATAATAATAAATTAGTTAAACTTTATGAAATACACTAATTTTTTAAAAGTCATTCGACTATGTTTTGCCTCTATGATAATAGTTACTACATACCCCATAAGTTACACATAGTGAGACTGGTGTAAACTCTTGTCCATGAGGAATTACTTGTTCTTTTGAAGTCTTCGGACTAATGTTTTGCCTCTAGGGCAAGAGTTGTAGATCATCTGCCAAACTAGTATAGACTACACTATTCTTTTGTGATCTAAAAGTCTTGCCTCTTGGGCAAAAGTTATAAATCATTTACTAAATTATTAAAGACTAAAGTAGTGTCAACTCTTGCTCATGGAATTGTTTATAGTCTTGCCTCTAGGTCAAGAGTTATAGATCATCTATTAAATCATTACAAACTAAGGTAAAGTCAACTCTTGCCCATGGGGTACAACTTGTTCTTTTGTGATTTAAAAGTTTTGCCCCTAGGGCAAGAGTTATAAATCATCTGCCAAATCATTACAGACTAAGGCAATGTCAATTTTTGTCTATGAGGCATAATTTTTATCTGGATGGACTCTATATTAGACATTGTAAAACTGGATATCGTAAGTTAAACATTGTAAAATTATGTCGATACAAACTAATAATGTCTACTCTTACCCGCGTGGCATAACTTATTTTGTTGGGTCTAAATTTGCCTCTAAGAAAAGAGTTGTAGAACATTAGCTAATTTGATACAGATTAATAGTGTTAACGTTTATCCACGAGGCATAATTTGAGATATATTATTTTATTAAAAATTAATTATTTTTTAAAATGACATAATTTATTTACACCAAGTTTAAGTTAAAAATACATTTTTCTATCCAAAAAAAGTTAAAAATACATTTACACTCTGCACAAAGCTCAAGGTAGAACAAATTTCATCTCAAAGCTACACCAAATTTCATCTCATAGCTCAGATTGATATAGTACATTTTGTACTAAAAAAATAAATTCAAAAATACATTTGCCCACTGCACAAAGCTCAAGGTAGGATAAATTTCATCTCAAAGCTCGGAGCTTCGGATTTCTCTCCTTCTCTTTGGTGAAATCACATTCTACATTTAGGGTTTTTGATTTTGTCCCTCATCTCTCTATAATTTCTTCCTCAACACAGGTAATTCTCTCTCATTTTTTCTTAATCTCATAGAATGTATTTGAACTATTTGTTACATAGTAAACTTTTTTAGTTGGAAATCACTCTTCTCTTCTCTTCTCTTAATCACATTCTATAACACATGGATCAATTTATGAACTTTATTTTTTTAAATCAGCTTAATGAAAATGAGTTTTGATGGTGAGATTTGGGGTTTTGGTAATTTTTGTACTCACTGAGCTCATTTTTGTCCAGTCACTAGGTTGTTTAGGTTTCTTTGTAAGAGTTGAGTTTTGGGTATTTTGTGTAGCCATTGGGTCAATCTTTTTGTCTGATAAATTTTATTTTACAACTTGATTCTTGTTTTGTTGTTAATTTTTAATTTGAAAGTTATTTTTATCTTTGTAATTCTGCAGATTTTATAAAACATGTCTAGCAAGATAAATCGTGCTGAGTGCTTTATTGATCCTAATGATTGGATTAAATCAGACCCCTGTTGGAGAGGAGATTCAAATTATCACATAACTATAATGAGCTTTTTGAATGACAATCAATTGTCATTGTTAGAGAAAGGTATTCTTGGAAATTTCATGCAATTAGGTAATCTAAATCCATCCGGCATGCTTTTACATTGCATTCTTTTATCAGAAGTAAGATGTAACAAGAAGAATTCGATGACATTTTATGTTCAGGAAAGTTACATTGAGTTTACACTGATGTTTTTGGTCTTGTTACTGAATTGTTAACTAAAAGTTCAAGTAATGTATTATCATCAGTTAAGAAAAAAGGAGGTGGTAGTCGTCTGTTGAACACTTACTTTGATGGCACAGAGAAATTAAAAATGGAGGACTTGAAAAATTTTATGGAAACAAGGAAAAGTGAAGTCCAAAATGATTTAGACATTGTCAAGCTAGTTGAGATCTATATTTTAGGACGCGTGTTGTTGGGGGGAGGCCCGCCAAAGTCATTTATGCTAATATTATTATTATATTGGAGGATTAAACTTTGTGTAGAGAGTTTGGATGGGGTCAATTGTCTTTTGATGAAACTTTAAGTTCATTGAAAAGCTTATTGAAACCAACAAAAACCACCGTTGGAGCATTATACCAGGTTGTTGGTTTTCTATATGCCTTTATGGTATGGACATGGGAAATTTTTCCCAAATATAGAGAAAAAAATATGCAGATAGTCTCTGAAGAAAAATATCCTCTTATGTTGCGTTATGTGGCATGTACTACTCCACAATACACAATAGTGGTCAAGTTTATTCACTCAAACAAATCAAAGTCTTCAGTAAGTATCTACACTTATTTTATTGATTTAATCAGTATATGTTTATTGTAATTCTTAGTTATGTTAATTTTTTTGATTAATAGAAAGGTGGGGTTGAGGCATTCTCACTGGAGCATGAGCTACCAAGTAATAATGATAGTGAAGACAAGCGATTCAGTGTGTTAAATGAGAAATTTGATGTGTACGTCGGTTATTTTCCTCTAATCTCTTTTATAAACTTGTCTATTAAATAGATTATTTAAATTTTTTTACGTATTTTGTATGCAAAAACTTTGAAGCATATGTTCGAAGAAGTTTACAAAGATTCTAGATGAGAACAAAATTTTGAAGTCCGAATTATCTAAAATCAAAAGATTACTATTAGGAAAGATTAAAGAAGATGGGAAGATTCAATCAGATAAACAATTGGATAATCTACAAGCTGAACCAAGTCATGATCCGATGGTTCATAATCAATCTGATGATCCTCACAAACCTACAAAAAATGAGAGATCTGTAAGTAAATAATTTCCTGCCTTGTCTTTTTATGTTCTTGTGGGAATTGGGGAATATACTATAATTGTGGTGGAGAGGGTCACACTGCAGCTAACTGTACTTCAGCTAGATGTAAGAAACCATGTTTTATTTGTAGGAGTTTCAAATATAATGCTAAATAATGTACAAAGGTTAGTGAAGAAAATTGATTACTCTTCAATTGGTATATGTGACCTTACACTGCTTGCGCTATCTTGCTTCTTAGTCTTTTCCACATTCGTTAAATTGGTCAAGGAGAATCTATCATACTTATATTCTATTATCTTACTGCATCGAGGTGAATGAGCATTTTAAAAGTGTCTATTTGCACATATAAAAACAGATGCACGTGGGATCTTCCACAATATTAGCCAAGATAAAGATCCGTCTAACATGCTCTAATCAATAACCTAGGTTCCTAGGAAGAAATAATTGCTAATACATGCTTCTAGCTCTCAATTGTTCTTCTTCAACTTTACCTTTTTTGTCTGTCTGCTTTATTATGCATGTTTTTTGTTCTTTTATTGATTCTTCTTCCTCATAGAAAAAGAAGCGGAGAGTTGAAGAAGGGAAGAATGTAGAAGCTCATTCTAATGAGAAAGAAGAAGCCGCAGAAGAAAGAGTAATTGGTTTGAGTCCTCAAAACATGGAAGACATGAGACAGGCAAAGAATCAGGTAATCCAGTCCTTATATTGTCAGTCCATTAAGTATTTGTAAAACACAAGGATGCTGAACAACATCACAAAGATATTCCTGTTCTCATTTGATTGGACCATGCGAATCACTTAGTTCTTTCTTTAGTTTTATTTTGGTCCTCATCTGATCTCATAGCTACTTTTTGCCCATCTTGGATCAGAAATTACAATTTTTTCTACACAAAATTTCTTGGATAGACTATATTTATAAAGAAAATAGGTTCCTTGTACTCTCTTATGAACAATACAATATATCTTTGATCTTGAAATTAAGTTTCATATTGGTAGTTCTACCCACAAAATTTGCAATCAGCTATTCTACTTTATTATTAGTGACAATATTTGGCTAATCGTAGGATCATGATAGAATATCAAAGAAATACAAAAGTTATGAGAATAAGTGAGGTTCAAATCCCTGTATTAGTCCGGAATGCTCCGTGGCTTGATCTCATGGGAAAAATCCTAAAATTTTAAGAGAAAAGTGTTCTGGAGTAAAAAGAGCAACTTCTTACCTTCACATACAAATAAATGAGATGGCTAAAAACATGAGTTAAAGTCACACTGAGTTCTAACAAATATTCAAGGAGATTAGTTGTATATGAAAAGTAGCTAAAACCCAAAAAGGAATTCCTTTCAGTTATTTGGACGCCTAGTTTAAAAATTTGAGATGTTACAATGGCAATTATGAGCAAATCAATGACCCAGGTTCCTAGGAAAAAAGATTTGATAATACATGTATCTAGCTCCCAATTGTTCTTCTTCAACTTTACCTTTTTTGATTGTCTGCTTTATTACGCATACTTTTTATTCTCTCATTGATTCTTCTTCCTCAAAGGAAAAGAATGCGGGAGTTGAAGATCTACTACCTTATCCTTTGGTAGAAGAGTACTCAAAATCTTCTCTCTATTCTTAGCAGCAGGTAAATCGACCATAATTCTGCTCGACAAAAAACCAAATTTTGAAAACATATGTCATGCTAAGTCTACCCAACAAAAAATCATAATTCTACAAAATCATCATAAATTGAAAAAGGTCGTGATATTTATAAATATTTCCTTAATGTCTAACTATAAATAGGAACCATCGTACACAGTAATATATCTGCAAAGCAAATTGCTTTTTAATAAACCTTTAGAAGATGAAGCAAGACTTTCTAACAAAGTTATTTGGGTGAGCAACATATCTCCAACTACAAACGGCTTCTTATCACCAAGAAAAAATAATAATTGTTCCACTAGTCTATTTGTTTAAACTGATGCACAACTTGTTTATGTTGATCAATAGGGATTTTGTGGTATTGAAGTTGATGGGGACATTATTTATGGAACTAAGGACTGTGGCAATGTTAATTCAATAATCAATAATGTTATTTCTAGTGTGTTTACAGCTTCTTCTAGTTTGCCAACATCTCCTGATGTCAAAAGTACTCAAGCTGAGAGATCTGTAAGTGTCTCAAATTCTAATTTACATGCTTCTTTGCTTAAAATAATTCATTATAATGAGTTTGTGATTTTCAACAGGAGCTTGGTGATATTAATGTTGATACAGAAGACATAATTTTTGATGTTGATGGAACTAAGAAGTTTGTGAATATTGATTCAATAATTTGTAATATTGAGATATCTGTAAGATCTATCTTTTCATTTTCTTTATTACTTTCTGGCTATTTTTTCTCTCAATTTTAATTCTTTCTCTGTTTTCCAGCATGATGAACAGGAAAGTTCTCGTGTTTCTCCATTCTAAAGTAAAGGCTCTCCACTGAAACCTAAAGTCTCTCTACTAAAAAAATAAACATACATCAGGAGGAATAATGGCATAAAATTAGCCATTAGTGATGTTGCTTCCGATTTGAATTCCAGGCCATCTTCCATGGAAGCAGAAGTTAAGGACGCCGCTCCTAAAATACCGGTTAGACAAAAATTTGTAGAACAGTTAGCTAAATCTCCATATGTGATAGATTTTAATTCGGGTGCATCCCAATCCATTTTTATCAAAAGCATCCTTTCATCTGTGACATTGAAGCATTTGATAACTTGTCAAGATTTAACACTAATTTTTGGGCATTCATCGAGTGTGGATTAAATAAGTCAATATGGTAGGTTTACTATCTTTAAGCTTTTCATTTTGTCATTTTTATACTTATGGTAACATATATATTCTGACTGTCTTTATTTTTCATGTATTTTAAGTGCCAAAAATATATACATTAAAGAAAAAGATGTGCTGCCCGAATGTTTAATGTTTGATTCTTGTGCCGTGGATTCGAAAGAGTGGTTTTATTCACTTGCAACTTGTGTTCTACCTTTGAATGACACGGTATTATCACTTTCTATCCTAATCTATATTTGTATTATGTGCTCGCCTGTTCAATTCAACCTTATTGTGCTTTATATCATTTGTGATTATTCGTGATAAATGTGCTTTTGGCTTGTCCTTTGTTTTGTTCCTCCCTTTCTTCTATTAGTTCAAACATGCTGACAATATTTCTTGTTTGGCTTTTGTAATGGTTACATTTATTCTAGTTCTTGGGATAAGAGTTTGAAAGTGTGCAGAACTTTTGATTTGAAGTGTTTACAGTCAATTAAGGCTCATGATAATACTATAAATGGATTTATGTGAATCTTGTTTTTTGGTAATTAAAGATTTTATTAACTACCAGGGTAAACATTATAAAGCAAGCTGTGTTTTTCGACATACTATTCAACTACTGTGCTAAAGTAGGAAAAATCTTACCTATTCATGCTTGCCATTGTCAGAGCTATCACTTCCATGTACCACATTGCTGATATTGATGAAATTGCAATTTAAATCTTTATGTTAGTTAACTGGAACTAAGAATATTTTGTTGGTTCATAGCATTCATTGTAGTAACCCTTTACCTACTTTATAACCTGCATTTGTATACAAATGTCGAGCACCAAAATCATTCTCTTAATCCCCTATGACAAGATACTCATAACCCTAAACTCTTGCAAGAACATCATAAGCCTTAAGTAAGTTGTTGCAACTTTTTGCCTCCTGCAATTTTAGTGTGTGTGTTAGCACAAATACAAAACATAGATCATTTGTAGGTACGTGTTATCTGAACTATATGACACTTTAAAGGATCAAATATTCAATGTTTCTCTGTTTATATAAAGGTTTACTAGCTAGCATTTGCTGCATTTTTATGGCCGTCAGATTATTTATCGTCGCATTTTTGTGTCTCAAAATAGCTCAACATTTCTTAGATCAAATTCTTTATAGAATACTGCACTTTTCGATGTCATTATTTGGCACTACTCCTCTAGGAAAAACATTTAAGTCGAGTGAGTCTTGCTCTAGATACTGATTTATACTAAAGTGTAATTTCTTACTTCACTGATCTGATGGATAATTTTATGATACCACTGTTTCTAAGTATAGTGCTTCTGAATTTCTTTTTAGTATAATTGGCATGCTATGCTTTTCATACCATGCTTGAGTGCTTCGCCAACTATATTCCACTGTTCTAAGTTGAAAACCTAAAATATTACACCAATTTCTAATTTCCATGAACCTTACGATATTACTCAAGTAAAGGAGCATGACAGTTCTTCTTTCAAGCTCAAAATATCAAAGTTATCTGCCAGTATTAAGATTAAAGGAACCTTTATGATCCCGCAAAATCCTAATCATTCAGTCCTGTATAGCATGCCAAGAGGGGTCCCAGACTTTGAAAAATTCAGCTAAGTGTTAAGACCTACAAGTATTTTTAGCCTTCAAAATTGGATGATTTTATTTTCAATCTTTCTGACCTTAGAATGTCAATTTTCAAGTTGATTCATGATCAGGGATGTAAATAAGTCATATTGGGTAAGTTTTAAAATTTTTGGACTTATTTTGGGTCGTGTTTGGATGGCTAAAATAGCTAGCCAACGCGATCTTGATGCGTCGTGTTGGCTATCACGTTGACACCATTGATGCGGCACATCAGTGATTGCATCGATCCCATCGATGCGGTGTGTCTCCAATCGCATTGCTGGGTCAGTTTTGCTCATTAAATTCTGAGTTTTCAAGGGCATTTAGGTCCTTTTCCCCTTACTCAATTTAACTAAAACACGAGATTAAACTCCCAAAGGGGAAAATTACATTGATTATTCTCAAAATTCTCTCAAGAAATAAACCCTAGTTTATCAAGTTCAAGTCCAAGTTCCAAGAAATCCTCAACCATCTTCATGAAATCAACAATCAAGGTATGTTAGGTGTTCATCCTTGGATTTTCTTTCACCCTTGGAGTTCAAGAAACCTTTTTCAAAAACTTATGATTCCCATGTTATGAATTGAATTATGCTCATGTTTGTGTTATTGTATGGGTTTCAAGTTAAGATCTTTTATGAGTTCCATGAAATTATGTTAGCATGTGTGTTGAATTATGAATCTCTCATGTCAAAACCCTTGAGTTTGCAAGATTGCATATTAATATTATGATGCCCTATATTTTATTCTTCATGTATCACAATCATGCTCCCCAAGTGTTTGTTAGAATGTCCATATGAATTGAATAGTGTAATCATGACATGTTAGCATGTGTTCTCATTTATGTACAAGTTCATAACCTCTAAGTGTTTGACAAAATGACTCAATGAATGAATTGTGAACAATTGACTATTGCTATGCTTTCAAGATTTGCTATGTTTGTCAATTATTCTATCGAGTCCTGGGGTATTTATTACCCAAAATCTAGCTATTTACTTAGTTACAGTAGTTATAGAATAGTCTAAGTAAAGGTCAAGAACAGTAGTACTTAGTCACTAATAGAACTCAGTGAGCTCAGCCCAGTTATGTTAGTCAACACGATCAGTGTCAGTTCAGTCAAGCCTATTATAGTCTAGTGATCAGTTCAGTGTCGATTCAGTTGCAAGTTGGATTTAGCACTAAGCGAACCCAGAGATGGGGGCATTCCTGCCAGCAGAAGGTGTGACCCTTAGTAGCAGTCCCTGCATTATAGAACTACGTAGCCAGCGTAAGGTTAGTCGTCTTCCTACCAGACTAGGGTTGACGTAATCATATATATATTTCATGAGTATTCCTACCAGATTAGGGTTGACCCAACATTGTTAGTATCCCATGGCATGGTGCTAACACCCTTCCAAATGGGGTCACAGGTTGGACCCCAACTCAGTTTATAAATTAGGCAATGTTGGTTAGATGAACACTCCCACTGTTACAGTTTCAGTCTCAGTATTCAGTAAAGAACTTAGACAGTTCTACAGAACTATGGCTATCAGTTATTAGTTACTTAGCCATCAGAAATTAGTACTTTAGTATCAGTCTAAACTTTAAGTTATCAAAACTTAGTAATTCAGTTTCAGTCTAATTCAGACAGATATTATATGCAAAGTATTGCATATTCAGCATGTTCAGTGGTTACAATTTTCCATGTACTCTCATCCAGTTACTTCATGATGTTCATTCAGTCAATTATGATCTCATGTATATGAACCCATATATATCAGCCTACCTCACTTAGCATACCAGTACATTCTACTTACTGACGCATACTCTTTCTTGGCGCTATGATTTTTCATATCATAGGTTCAGATGCTCAAGTTCTTGACCATACTTTGCAGCTTAGGCTCTCAGCAGCAGTTATAGTAGTGAGTCCTCATCCAGCAAAAATATTATTTTATTTCAGCAACTCAGTATTTTAGTTAGTTCAGTAGTAGGAGTTAGTTAGGGACTTGTCCCATCAACTCCATATTCAGGTAGTTAGAGGCTTTCAGACTAGCACAGTTAGCTTTTAGTTTTTAGATGTTATTATCAGCTTATTATTTCAGTATTTTGAGAACCTTATGGCATTTCAGTTTTACTTCTGCATATGTTTTTCAGTATTATTATTTAGTGCTCATAGCAGGTACCGGTCATGGGTTAGCTTGTGATCCTTTGGGGTCGTAGGCACCGTGTGGAGTTGGGGCTTAAAAACTTGGGATCAGAGTCTATGGTATAAGGCATTTTTAGGAAAAGTTTCCCTTCTTTCAGTATTTATATCGTGTGAGTGAGTATGAGCTCAAGTTAAACTCTCTATCTAATCTAATTTTCCCTTCTATTTATAGAACATTCCTCCTAAAAAAACCAATTAAAGAAGAACTGGAAACCAGCCAGTACCTCCACCTGTTTAGAAAAATCCCCTGAATGAGCATGTTTCTCACACAGAATTTAGAGCAGCTTTCACCACTCTAGTTCATTCTGTAGCAGCCCAGAATGAATGCCTACCTACTGTTCAGGCCAACCCAGTGTCCAATACTTCTACAACTATAATTCGAGACTCTACCCGAATGATCCCTCATTCATTTTCAGGGTCTAAGTCTAGAGAACCCACAGAAATTCCTTGACACGGTGTAGAAGGTAAAATATATTAGAAGGGTAACCACTAGTGAGAGTATTGAGTTTTCTACCTATCAATTATAGGATGTGTCTCATAGATGGTTTAAGCAGTGAAAGATAGATAGGGCCACAGATGCAGGGCCCATAGAATGGGAAGAGTTTGCTACTGCCTTTCTATATTTGCTTTTCCTATTAGAGTTGAGAGAGGATAAGGTGTTAGAGTTTATTAACCTAAAGTAAGGCAGTATAACAGTGAAAGAGTATTCTCTTAAGTTTACTCAGTTGGCCAGATATGCTCCTCGTGTAGTAGCTGATAGTAGATCTAAGATGAGTAAGTTCATGTCTGGTGTGTCTGATAGTATGGTTAATGAGTGTAGGACCAAAATGCTGATTAAGGAAATGAACTTGGCAAGGTTGATGGTCCATGCTCAACAGATAGAGGAGCAAAAGACTAAGGAGAAAAAGAAGGAAAGTAAGAGGGCTAGAATAGGTAGCTTCAACTTCACTTATACTAAGTCAGAGGGTCGAAATCATCCTCAGTTCCACTCAAAAATCTTCAGTTCCAGCTTCGTCTTTAGCTAGTGCTTAGGTGCCTAAATTTAGAAATGGTAATAAGGATAGGGTGCCAGGCTTCAAATCTCAGGGTAGTGTTAGTAACGCCCGAACAAATCCTCTTTGTTTGAAATGTGGCAAAAACCATCAGGTTGTCTAAAGAGATGGCAGTGATGTATGTTTTGGATATGGCAAGCCAGACCATAGGATTAGAGAGTGTCCTCAGGTGGGTTCACAGAGTCAGCATAATCGTCCCCTAGCTCAGTTTGGTCGCCTGTCTCAGCAAGATGCCGCTTCTAGTGCCACCAGTGGGCAATGCCCAAATAGGATCTATGCACTTTAGTCCCGACAAGATCAGGAAAGTTCTCCTGATGTGGTCATTGGTACGTTAAAAGTTTACCGTTTACATATTTATGCTTTGCTTGATCCAGGAGCTTCTTTGTCATTTGTAACTCCTTATAAAGCTATTGACTTCTGAATTAGTCCTAAAATCCTAGCAGAGCCCTTCTCAGTCTCTACCCTAGTGGTTAAGTCTATCATTGCCCGACGGGTATACAGGAATTATCCTGTTATGGTGTCTCAAAAAGTTACTTTAGCAGACTTAGTAGAGTTAAAGATGACAGATTTTGACATCATTATCAGTATGGATTGGCTCCATTTATGCTATGCCTTAGTTGATTGTAGAAACAGAGTTGTCCATTTTCTGTTTTCGAATAAACCTATCCTAGAATGGATGGGTAGTACTTCAGCACTTAGGGGTCAACCTGTTTCATACCTTAGAGCAAGAAAAATGATATCCAAGGGGTGTGTCTATCATCACGTTCAAGTTAAAGATTCTAGTTTTGAGACTCCTAATCTTAAGTCAGTATCACTAGCCAGTGAATTTCTAGATGTGTTTCCCAAAGATCTTCCCGGAGTTCCTCCTGAAAGCGAAATTGATTTTAGAATAGACCTTCTTCCAGACTCTCAGTCTATCTCTATTTTGCCATACATAATGGCTCCAGCTGAACTTAAGGAGTTAAAAAAGCAGTTGAAAGACCTCCTAGATAAGGGATTCATCAGTACCAGTGTTTCCTCGTGGGGCACACCAGTTCTATTCATGCATAAGAAAGATGGTTCTCTTAGAATATGTATTGACTATCATCAGTTGAACAAAGTCACCATCAAGAACAAGTACCCACTTCTTAGAATCGATGACTTGTTCGACCAACTTCAGGGTTCCAGTTACTTTTCTAAGATAAACCTCAAATCAAGCTATCATCAGCTTAGAGTCAGGGAATGTGACATTCCAAAAACAGCTTTCAGAACTCGGTATGGTCACTTAAAATTTCTAGTCATGTTATTTGGTCTTACCAATGCCCCAACAACTTTCATCAACTTGATGAACCGTGTGTTCAAGAAGTACTTGGGCATGTTCTTCATTGTCTTCATAGATGACATTCTTGTCTACTCTCGCAGTGAGAGTGATCATGCAGACCATCTCAGAATAGTATTATAGACTCTCAAAGCCCATCAGTTATTTGCTAAATTCAGTAAGTAAGAGTTTTGGCTATGATTAGTAGCTTTCCTTGGTCATATAATTTCTGATGATGGCATTAGAGTTGATCTTCGAAAGACTGAAGTAGTGAGAAACTGTCCTAGACCCATCTCTCCATCATATATCAGGAGTTTCTTAGGTTTGGATTGCTATTACTGATGGTTTATTTAAAGATTTTTGTCTATTGCATACCCCATATGCAGATTGACTCAGAAGAAAGTCAAGTTTCAGTGGTCAGATTCTTGTGAGGAGTTTTCAGGAGTTGAAGACTCGACTCACTACAACCCCGATTTTGACTTTTCCCAACGATTTAAATGGATTTGTTGTGTATTATGATGCTTTCAGGGTTGGTTTGGGGTGTGTTTTGATGCAGAAGGGTAAGGTTGTGGCCTATGCCTCTAGATAACTTAATCCCCTTGAAAAGAATTATCCCACCCATGATCTAGAGTTAGCAGCTGTTGTGTTTGCCTTAAAGATTTGGAGGCACTATTTGTATGGGGTGCATGTTAATGTATTCATAAACCAAAAAATCCTACAGTATGTATTTTCTCAGAAAGACTTAAACTTGCATCAGAGAAGGTGGTTAGAGATGTTGAAAGATTATGATATGAGTGTCCTGTATCACCCGGGCAAGGCCAATATAGTGAAAGATGCCCTCAGTAGATTGTCCATAGGTAGTGTTACTCATGTTAAGGATGGTAAGAAGAAGTTAGTTCAGGAAGTTTATCAGCTTGCTAGGCTAGGTTTCTGTTTGATTGATTTGGCCGAAGAAAATGTTTGGGTGCAGAGTAGTTCGGAATCATCTTTAGTTTCCAAGGTAAAAGAAAAATAGGACAGGGATCCCAGTTTAGTTAAGAGGAAAGAATCAGTTAGAGACCAGAAAGTGGAGGTTTTCTCCCAAGAAGGAGATAGTGTATTGTGTTGCCAGGGTATATTGTGTGTGCCATCTATGGATGGCGTAAGACAACAGATTCTTGTAAAAGAGCATGTCCGCATTAGTCGATCATCTAGGAGCCACTAGAATGTACCGCGACTTGTAGAAAGTCTATTGGTGGAGTGGGATGAAGAGAGAAAGATTGCAGAGTTTGTCGCTAAGTGCTCCACATGCCAGCAAGTTAAGATTGAGTATCAGAATCCTAGTGGTTCCATGCATGAGTTCAGTATTCCCATATGGAAGTGGGAAGAAGTAAAATAGACTTTGTGATGGGTTCGCCTTGTACTCATCGTCAACATGATTTGATTTGGGTCATTGTGGATAGGATGACCAAATCAGCCCATTTCTTGCCACTTCATACCTCTTATTTAGTAGATGACTATGCCAGGCTCTATATCAGAGAGTTGGTTAGGTTACACTGTGTCCTATTTTCCATCATTTTAGATAGAGGTACGCAGTTCACCTCTTATTTTTAGAAAGCCTTCCAAAAGGGTCTTGGTACCTAAGTTCACCTCAGTACAACCTTTCACCCTTAGATAGATGGTCAAGTAGAAAGGACCATTCAGACTTTAGAAGATATGTTGAGAGGATATGTTGTTGACTTTAAGGGCAGTTAGGATGACCACTTACCTTTGATAGAGTTCGCGTATAATAAAAGCTATTATTCCAGTATTCAGATGGATCCATTTAAGGCTCTTTATGAGAGAAGATGTATATATCCCATTGGTTGGTTTGAAGTAGGTAAGGACGCGGTAGCGGGGCCTGACTTGGTGTTTGATGCTTTAGAGAAAGTATAGTTGATCAGAGAGAGGCTTAAGATAGCTCAGAGCTGGCATAAATTGTATGCAGATGTGAGAAGAAGAGATCTCGAGTTTGAGATTGGCGACTTTATATATCTAAAAATCTCTCCCATGAAGGGGGTGAAGAGATTTGGAAAGAAAGGGAAGCTTATTCCCTGATATGTTGGTCCTTATAGGGTTTTCAATCATTTTGGTAAGGTAGCTTATGAGCTTGAGTAGCCTTCAGACTTAGCATCAGTGCACCCAGTGTTTCACATCTCTTTGCTAAAGAAGTGCATAGGTGACCCAACAATTGTAGTCCCTATAGAAAGTCTAGACATTCAGAATAGTCTCTCTTATGAGGAAGTCCTAATCGAAATCCTTGATCATCAGATTCACAAACTGAGGAACAAAGAAGTTCCTTTGGTCAAAGTTCTTTGGCAGAATCAGTCCGTTGAGGGAGCTAATTAGGAAGCAGAAGCAGACATGTGAACCAAGTATCCTCACCTCTTCTCCGCAAACTCAGACTCAGCCAAAGGTAACAATGTTCTATAGATTTACTCTATTCCATGCTTAGTTACAGCTGTATAACATTCTCATATCATTCATGCATTCATGAAATAGTTCAGTCATATGTCATGTTTCCAGAATTTAGTCATACTTCAATTATGCATGTCAGTGTAAGTACAGTTCCTCGGTGATCGTATTGATCCCATCGATGCGGCGCATCGCCAATCGCGTCATTGGGTTAGTTTTTATCATTAAATTTTGAGTTTTCAAGGGCATTTAGGTCTTTTTACCCTCATAAATTTAGCTGAAATGCTAGATTAAACTCCCAAAGTGGCAAATTACATTGATTATTCTCAAAATCCTCTCAAAAAATAAACCTTAGTTTATCAAGTTAAAGTCGTAGTTCCAAGAAATCCCCAACCATCTTCACGAAATCAACAATCAAGGTATGTTAGGTGTTCATCCTTGGGTTTCCTTCCACCCTTGGAGTTCAAGAAACCTTTTTCAAAAACTTGAATTATGATTCCCATGCTATGAATTGAATTATGCTCATGTTTGTGTTGTTGTATAGGTTTCAAGTTAAGATCTTTTATGAGTTTCATGAAATTATGTTAGTATGTTTGTTGAATTATGAATCTAATGTCAAAACCCTTGAATTTTCTAGATTACATGTTGAAGTTATGATGCCCTATATGTTATTCTTCATATATCACAATCATGCTCCCTAAGTGTTTGATTGAATATCCATGTGAATTGAATAGTGTAATCATGACATGTTAGCATTTTTTCTCATTCATATACAAGTTCATAACCTCTAAATGTTTGACAAAATAACTCAATGATTGAATTGTGAACAATTGACTATTGCTATGCTTTTAAGATTTGCTTTGTTTTTTGATTTTGATATTGAGTCCTGGGGGTATTTATTACCCGAAATCTAGCTGTTTACTTAGTTGCAGTAGTTATATAATAGTCCTAATAAAGGTCAAGAACAGTACTACTCAGTCAGTAACAGAACTTAGTGAGCTCAGTCCAGATAAGTCAGTCAACAAGATTAGTGTTAGTTCAGTCAAGCCTCGTACAGTCTAGTGATCAGTTCAATTCGATTTAGTTAGGAGTAGGATTCAGCACCGAGCGAACCTAGGGATGGGGACATTCTAGCCAGTAGATGGTTTGACCCTTAGTAGCAGTCCCTGCATTACAGAACTACATAGCCAACGTAGGGTAAGTCGTCCTCCTGCCAGACTAGGGTTGATGCAATCATATATTTATTTCATGAGCCTTCCTGCCAGATTAGGGTTGACCCAATATTGTTAGTATCCCGTGGGAAGGTGCTAACACCCTTTCAACTGGGGTCACAAGTTGGACCCCAACTCAGTTTATAAATCGGGGTATGTCAGTTAGATGAACACTCCCATAGTTATTGTTTTAGTCTCAGTATTCAATAATGAACTCAGATAGTTCTGCAGAACTATGGCTATCAGTTATCAGTGCTGAATCCTACTATGAGCATTGAATAAAATGATAGGGAATATGTGCGGAACTTGACTGAAAATGCCATAAGGTTTAAATATGAAAAATGATATTAAATCAAAATACTGAAAACATCCGTCTGAAGACAATACTATAAGACTGTCAATAACATCTAATAACTGAATAACTGACTGAGAGTGTCCAAAAACCTCTACTGACTGACTGTGGAGTTGATGGGATAAGCCCCCAACTAACTCTGAATAAATAGAAAAAATACTGAACTGGTAAGGTAAATTGAGATAAATAAATCATGTCCTCAAAGTATGAGGACTCGCCACTGCTACAATTGATAATCTGGTGTGTCTATATGCAATCAGGGAACTGAGCCTCCAAACCTATGATATTAAAAATCATACCGCAAGAAATGGGTATACAATTAGTACTTTGAATGTACCGGTATGCTAAATGAGGTTAGGCTAATATGTATGATTTTATGTGCATGAGAAATAACTGACTGAGTGAATAGCGGAAGTACAAAGTAAAATACATGAAATCTGTAAAGACTGAGAAAGCATGACCAAGCATAACACATGTTCTGAATATAATTTGTATACTAAAATACTGAATACTGATAAATAGATAAATGATATCTATATGCTAGGGTCAGTAAAACTAAAACTGATTACTGAGCTGAATACTGGACTGCAACTGTAGGAGCTATCATCAAACCGACATGCCCCAATGAGCAAATTAGGGTCCAACCTATGACCCTAGTTGGAAGGGTATCAGTATCATTCCATGGGTACTAATACATGACTGCGTTGATCCACTAACTGATATCCGGAAAGACCAGGGTGTCAAGCCTAAACTGATGGGTGACCCCTGAGAGGTAGTCAAGCCTAAACTAACGGGTGACTCCTCATGTCCTATGCTGGCTATGTAGTGCTGGAATACAGGAATTGCCACTAACGACTCTGCCTAACTAACATGGAAGCCATCATCCCTACATTGACTCGGTGCTAAATCCTACTTCCAATTGAAAGACACTGAATACTGTCTTAACTAAGTTTAGGTGTTTATGGTGACTGATTGAACTGAAAATGCTCATAACTATTCAGAACCATTCTGTAGATACTGCAACTAGATAAGCAGGTAGATTGCGGGTATTCAATCCCCCAGGACTCGATAACAATAATAACAAGATTTGTACTAAAGCTTTGAGGACATGATATGTAAATATTTATTCAAAAACTCATTCGTGTAGGCATTTCATCAAACACTTGTAATTCATGGTTCAAGCTAAGCATGGAAATAGTTTTAAAACTTGTGGTAATAGCATGATTTCACTACCATAATCACCAATTAAGATTTTATTCAATGAATAACACCTTTCAAACGTGTGAGGATTAATAACAACACAATTACATGTAAACATGGTAAAGTAATCAAAGTTCATGGGGATTCATGGTTAAAATCAAAATAACTTGTAAAAATCACAACTTTGAATTTGAAATTGGTTTCTTGGATTCAATGGGTGGAAAGGACCCATGGATGAACATTTAACATACCTCAATTGAAGAATCCTTGAAAGTTCTTGGTGGATTTTCATGGGAATTGATCTTGAAAGGGGAAGCCTTAGGGTTTTCTGGGAGAGAATTTTGGTGAAAATAAGCGTACTAGGCTTAGAATAGGTTTAATCTTTCATTTTTCACGACTTGGGGGCTTGGATAAAGCCTAAACTACCCTTGGGAATTTAAAAATCAAAACTAAAAATCCCAATTTTACACTCTGGCGCGACGCAGTGCTATCATGTTGTGCCACTGGAAAAAGGACGATCCTGATTTTGCACCTTGGCGTGACACAGTGCTATCGTGTTGCGTCATTAGAAATGGACGAGTGTGAATTTGCAATCCTCCGCGATGCTGCACCTATTCCACCATAATTTTTAATGTGAAACTGGAAAATTACAGTGAGCTACTGGAAAGGGGCGAGTGTGATTTTGGGGATCACCACGACGCAGCATAATTTTGATGAGCTACTACCTCTCACAAAAAGTACCATAACTTCTCACCCGGGTATCGAATTTAGGTAAAATTGGTATCATTAGAAAGATAATTCAATTATCTATCCGTTGGTGGGTAATGAGCTATAAAATTCTTAGTAAAACTAAAGTTATGCTCATTTGAAGTAGACTATAGCAACATGCTTCTTAAAAACTCAATCGGTAAGGGATATTTTGATTCGTTCAATAGTTAGGATTATTTGAGGCCTTATTATACATCAAAATCTCTTATAAAACTACCAAAGCACTATAATTTATTTCTCATGAGATTGAAGCATGGTCCTAATATTGGTTTGGATTTTTGAGGTATTACAATATCTCTTCCTTGGAAACATTCGTCGTCGAATGAGGTTGGTTAAGCTGAGAGCACTAAGGAATTTAGTTTACATGCTGAATATACATGCTGAAAATGTGATTATGTGACCGATTCTGAAACCTGACATATGGAAAAGAGAAATTCTAGGGGAAATTGTTACCTTAAGCTAAGTCTGAGTTTGCGGAGAAAAGATGAGGGTACTTGGTCCGCATATCTGCTTCTTCTTCCCAAGTGGATCCCCCCACGGATTGGTTCCTCCAAAGAACCTTGACTAGGGGAACTTCTTTGTTCCTTAGTCTACGAATCTGGCGATCAAGGATCTCGACTGGAATTTCTTTATACGAAAGGCTGTTCTTAAAATCTATGCTTTCTAAGGGAACAATTACAGCTGGGTCACCAATACACTTCTTTAACAAAGAGATATGGAATATCGGGTGCACTAATACTAAGTCTGCAGGAAACTCAAGCTCATAAGCCACCTTTCTAAAATGATTCAAAATTCTCTAAGGGCCAATATATTGGGGACTAAGTTTCCCCTTCTTACCAAACCTCTTTATCCACTTCATGGGCGAGATTTTTAGATAAACCAAATCACCAATCTCAAATATGAGATCCTTTCTCCTCACATCTGTATAAGATTTCTGTTAACTTTGGGCTACCTTAAGCGTCTCCCTGATTAGCTGAACTTTCTCCAAAGCATCAAACACCAAATCGGGCCCTATCAAAGCGGTCTCACCTATTTCAAATCGACCAATCAGAGATCTACATATCCTTCCATATAGGGCCTCAAATAGAGCCATCTGAATACTGGAATGATAGCTGTTATATATGTGAATTCAATCAAAGGCAAGTGGTCATTCCAATTGCCTTTATAGTCCATGACACATGCTCTAAACATATCCTAAAGGGTCTGAATGGTTCTCTCTTCCTGGCTATCTATCTGAGGGTGAAAGACCATGCTAAGATAAACTTGGGTACCAAAACCCTTTTGGAAAGCTTTCCAAAAATGAGAGGTAAACTGAGTGCCTCTATCTAAGATGATAGATAGCGGAACACCATGCAACCTAACCAACTCTTTAATATAGAGCTTGGCATAGTCCTCATCTGAAAAAAGAAGTATGGACTGGCAAGAAATGGGCTGATTTGGTCATCCTATCTATAATTATCCAGATCGAATTATGTTGATGACGAGTACGAGGCAAACCCGTCACAAAATACATGTTCACTTCCTCCCACTTCAAGTGGGAATACTAAACTCCTGCATAGACCCACTGGGATTTTGATCTTTAATCTTGACCTGTTGACAAGTAGAGCATTTAGCTACAAACTCTGCAATGTCCCTCTTTATCCCACTTCACCAATAGATTTTCCACAAATCACGGTACATCTTAGTGAACCCTAGATGATAGAGCAACGTGTACCGTGTGCTTCTACCAGAATCCGTTGTCTCAAGTTATCTATACACGGCCTACAGAGCCTACCTTGGAAACCTAACACACCATCTACCTCTTGCAAGAAAACCTCTACTTTCTGATCTCTAACTGTCTCCTTCAACTTAACCAGACTGGGATCTCTATCTTGCTTCTCTTTCACTTCGGTAACCAAAGAAGATTCTAAACTATTCTGTACCCATACACTGCCCTCAGCTGAGTCAAAAAAACAAATGCCTAATCTAGCCAACTGATGAACTTCCCAAACTAACTTCTTCTTACCATTCTTAATGTGAGCAACACTACCCCTAGGCAGTCTACTGAGGGCATCCACTACTTCATTGGACTTACTCGGATGATATAGAATACTCATGTCATAATGTTTCAACAGCTCCAACCACCTCCTATGGCACAAGTTCAAATATTTTATGCAAAAATACATACTGCAAGTTTTTGTGGTCTTGGAACACATCAACATGCACCTCGTACAAATAGTGCCTCCATATCTTTAAAACGAATAACACAACTGCTAGTTCCAGATCATGGGTAGGGTAATTCATCTCATAGGGCTTAAGATATCTAGAGGCATAGGCTATAACCTTACCTCTCTACATTAAAACACTCTCCAAATCGACTCTAGAAGCATCACAATACATAACAAATCCATATTTACCATCTAGTAACGTTGAAATTGGGGCTGCGGTGAGTCGAATCTTCAATTCCTAAAAACTCTTTTCATAAGAATTTGACCACTGAGACTTGACTTTCTTCTGAGTCAATCTGGACATGGGGGATGCAATAGATGAAAACCCTTCAACAAATCATTGGTAATAGCCAGCTAAACCCAAGAAACTCCTGATATTTGATGAAGAAATAAGTCTGGGCTAGTTTCTCACTGCTTCAGTATTTTGAGGATCAACTTTAATACCATAATCGGAGACAATATGGCCAAGAAAAACTACTGACCTTTACCAAATTTGCACTTACTGAATTTGGCAAACAACTGATGGGCTCTAAGAGTCTGCAATACTATTCTGAGGTGATCTGCATGAACGTTTTTGTTACGGGAGTAGACAAGAATGTCATTGATGAAAACTATGACAAACATGTCCAAGTACTTCTTGAACACTCGGTTTAGCAAGTCCACAAAGGCTGCTGGGGCATTTGTGAGACCAAAGGACATGACTAAAAACTCGAAGTAACCATACCAGGTTTAGAAAGCTATTTTTGAAATATCACATTCTCTTACTCTGAGCTAAGAATAGCCGGATTTGAGGTCTTTCTTTGAAAAGTAACTGGCACCCTGAAATTGGTCGAACAAGACATCTATTCTAGGAAGTGGGCAATTATTCTTGATTGTGACTTTGTTCAGCTGACGATAGTCAATGCACAACCTAAGGGAACCATCCTTCTTACACATGAATAAGACAGGTGCTCCTCACGGGGAAATGCTATGTCTGATGAATCCCTTGTCTAGGAGGTCTTTCAACTGTTCTTTCAACTCTTTGAGTTTGGGTTGAGCCATTCTATTTGGTTAAGTATCCAGAAAAAGGTCTATTCTGAAGTCAATTTCCCTTTCGGAAGGAATTCTGGGAAGATCTTCAGGTAACACATCTAGAAATTTCCTTGCAACTAAAACTGCCTCAACATTGAGAGTCTCAGAACTAGAGTCTTTGACTCGCACAAGATGATAGACACATCCGTTGGATATTATTTTTCTCGCTCTAAGGTATGAAACAAGTTAATCCCTTGGCGCTGTGGTACTACCCCTCCACTCAAAGACTGGTTCATTTGGAAACTGAAAATGAACGAACTTATTTCAACAAGGAATAGCATGAATAGAGCTGATCCATGTCTAGAATAACATAAAAATCTATCATCTCTGGTTCTATAAGGTCTACTGATGGGACTTTCTGAGACATGGTAACTGGGTAATTCCTGTATACCCGCCAGGCTACAATGAACTTACCCACTAAAGTAGATACTGAGAAAGGCTCTATTAAGGTTTTAGGACTGACTCCAAAGTTGACTGCTATATAAGGGGTTACAAAAGAAAAAGAAGCTCCAGGGTCAAGCAAAGCATAAACATGCAAATGAAATTTCCTGATTTTGTTGGGACTGAAGTGCATAGAGCCTATTCTGATGCTGATCGCTAGTAGCACTAAAAGCGGTGCCCTACTAATTTGGACAACCGACAAGAGTCTATAACTGATGAGACTAACTCGATTGCTGCACATCCCTTCCCTTCTAAGAAACCACTCGATACTCTCAAATCCTATGACCTGGCTTACCATCCCCAAAACATACATCACCGACATCCGTATACTCTCTCTGATGGTTCCTACCATATTTTTGACAAAGAGGATTCATACGACCACTGTTTACACTGCCATGGGACTTAGAGCCTGGTGCCCTATCCTGATTATCATTTCTGAACTTTGGTATAGGAGAACTAGATAAAGATGGGGTCGGGGATAATGATTTCTAATGGAATTACAATGGTTACCACCCTCTGACCTTGGATGAGCAAAGTTAAAACTACCTTTCCTACCCCTCTTGCTCTCCCTCTCTCTCTTTTTAGTCTTCTGCTCCTTAGTATGTTGAGCATGGACCATCAGCCTAGACAAGTCTATCTCCTTAATCAACATTATGGTCCTACACTCCTTGACCACACCATCCGATACCCTAGACATAAACTTGCTCTTTCTAGACCTATTATCAGCCAACATATGAGGAGTATACCTAGCTAGCTGAGTAAATTTAAGGGAATACTCATTCACACTCATGTTGCTTTGCCTCAAGTTGATAAAATCTAAAACTTTAGCTTCCCTCAGCTCCAACAGGAAGAATCTATCTAAGAAGCGTATAGAAAATTCCTCCTATTCTATAAGCCCTGTATCTGCACCTCTATCCCCTTTTCACTACTTAAACTAGGTATGGGCTACGTCCTGTAGCCGATAAGCAGCCAATTTAACACTCTCACTAAAAGTTACCCCCATAATGTCCATTACCTTATGCACCATGTCTAGGAATTCTTATGGATCCTTTTCAGACTTAGATCTCAAAAATAGAGGAGGGTTTGTTCGAGTAAAGTCCCAAATTCTGGCTACGGTAGTATTGGCGACTGGGTTGGCCTGAATAGCATCTGGCCGCATATTTTGGGCTTCTACGGAGTGATCTAGAGTGGTGAATGCAACTCTAAACTCTGCATGAGAAACATTCTCATTTAAGGGATCTTCCTGAATGGGTGAAGGTGCTGGCTGGTTTTTGGTTCTTCTTTTGTTAGTCTTTTTGGGAGGCATATTTTGTAAATAGAAGAAAAAATTGAATTAGATAGAGAGTTTAATTCTAGATCCTGCTCTTTCACATGACATGAACACTGAATAAGGCAAATATTTCCTAAAACATCTCATAGCCTATTATCCATAAGTGTGGTGCACTATACACCCATGCACAAGACTCTACTCGGCATGGCTTTGAAACTCCCTAGATGCTTTAAAACCATAGGCTCTGATACCAATTTTGTAATTCCTCGAGAGTATACCCTGGACGCCATACGGTGCCTATTGCCCTGAAGGACGACCACAAGCTAACCCATGCTCGTACCTTCTATGAACACTAAAAAATTGATAGGGAATATGTACAGAATTGACTAAAAATGCCATAAGGTTTAAATATGAAAAATTATACTGAATCAAAATACTAAAAAACATCTGTCTGAAGACAATACTGTAAGACTGTCAATAGCATCTAATAACTGAATAATTGACTGAGAGTTTCCAAAAGCCTCTACTGATCGACTGTGGAGTTGATGGGAATAACCCCCAACTAACTCTGACTAAATAGAAAAAAATACTGAACTGGTAAGGTAAAATGAGATGAATAACCATGTCCTTAAAGTATGAGGACTCACCACTGCTACAACTGATAATCTGGTGTGTCTATGCGTGATCAGGAAACTGAGTGTCCAGACCTATGATATTAAACATCATAGCGCAAGAAATGGGTATGCAATCAGTACTTTGAATATACCGGTATGCTAAATGAGGTTAGGCTAATATGCATAATTTTATGTGCATGAGTAATAACTGACTGAGTGAATATCATGAAGTACAAAGTAAAATACATAAAATCTATAAAGACTGAGAATGCATGACCAAGCATAACATATGTTTTGAATATAATCTGTAAGCTGAAATACTGAATACTAATAAATAGATAACATATATCTATATGCTAGGGTCAGAACTGAAACTGATTACTGAGCTGAACGCTGGACTGCAATTGTGGGAGCTATCATCTAACTGACATACCCCAATGAGCAAATTGGGATCCAACCTGTGACCCCAGTTGGAAGTGTGTCAGTACCGTGCCATGGGTACTAACACATGGCTGCATGGATCCACTAACTGATATCCCAAAGGACCAGGGTGTCAAGCCTAAATAGACCGGTGACCCCTGAGAGGTAGTCAAGCCTAAATTGATGGGTGGCTCTTCATATCCTACGCTAGCTACGTAATTCTAGAATACAGGAACTGCTACTAACGACTTTGCCTAACTGACGGGGAAGCCATTATACCTGCATTTACTTGGTGCTAAATCCTACTCCCAGCTAAAATACACTGAATACTGGTCTAAACTTAGTTTAGCTATTTATGGTGACTGACTATACTGAAAATGCTCATAACTATCGTAAACCATTTTGTAGATACTGAATACCAGATAAATAGCTAGATTTTGGGTATTCAAACCCCCAGGACTCGATAACAATAATAACAAGATTTGTACTAAAACTTTGAGGACATGATATGTAAGAATTTATTCAAAAACTCATTCATGTAGACATTTCATCAAACACTTGTAATTCATGGTTTAAGCTAACCATGGAAATAGTTTTAAAACTTGTAGTAATAGCATGATTTCACTACCAAAATCACCAATTAAGGTTTAATTCAATGAACAATACCTTTCCAACGTGTGGGGATTATTAACAACACAATTACATGTAAACATGGTACAAAATCCAAAGTTCATGGGGACTCATGGTTAAAATCACAATAACTTGTAAAAATCACAACTTTGAATTTGAAATTGGGTTCTTGGACTCCATGGGCAGAAAGGACCCATGGATGAACATTTAACATACCTTAATTGAAGAATCCTTGAAATTTCTTGGTGGATTTTTGTGGGAATTTATCTTGAAAGGGGAAGCCTTAGGGTTTTCTTGGAGAGAATTTTGGTGAATAATGAGCGTACTAGGCTTAGAATAGGTTTAATCATTTATTTTTCATGACCTGGGGGCTTGGGGAAAGACTAAACTATCCATTGGAGTTTAAATCTCGAAACTGGAAATCCTAATTTTACACTCCGACATGACGCGGTGCTATCACGTTGCACCACTGGAAAAAAGACGATCCCGATTTTGCACCATGGCGTAATGCAGTGCTATCACGTTGTGTCACTAGAAACGGACGAGTGCGAATTTTCCCTACTCCGAAATGTGGCACCTGTTCCACCATAATTTTTAGTGTTACACTGGCCAATTGCGGTAAGCTACTGGAAAGGGACAAATTTGATTTTGGGGATCACCGCGACGCGGCATAATCGCGATAAGCTATTGCCTCTCACGAAAAGTGCCATAACTTCTCACCCGGGTATCAAATTTAGGCAAAATTAGTATCATTGGAAAGATAATTCAATTATCTATTTGTTAGTGGTTCATAAGATAAAAAATTCTTAGTTAAATAAAAGATATGGTCATTTAAAGTAGGCTATAGCAACATCCTTCTCAAGAACTCAATCTATATGGGATATTTTGATTCGTCCAATAGCTAGGAGTTATTTGAGGTCTTAAAATACATCAAACTCTCCTAAAAACTACCAAAGCACTATAATTTATTTATCATGAGATAGAGACATGGTCCTAATATTGGTTTGGATTCTTAGTGTATTACAATTCTGTGGGTAACCAGAAGTATCACAATGGTATGTATAATCACCAGTAGCTAGATCCTCATCATTATTTCATGATGACAATTACACTTCTCTACTAGTTAAAAAGTACTTACCAATCGTCATGTCTGCTAATTGTGTATCATGTAATTATAATGCATTTAGATTTTTTTTAATTTCTGCTAATTGCCTTGTAATTTGCATTGATTGAAAATGATAACTTTTTTTAATCTTGAGAATGATGCTTGTGGTAGTTTTAACTGTTGTACAATATGCTGTTAGCTCGAGATGGAGGTTGTGAGGTTTTAAGTGTTTTAATTTTTTGAGGGGTTTGATTATCTTACTTTGGTTACTTCTTTATGTAATGAATGTGTTGTAATGCTCTTATTTAGTGTTCTTTTGTATTTTGTCTCAATATTTGGATTCAATATTCTACTATATGAGGAAGAAGGCAAAATATGAAATTAATATCGTTGTGAAGTTCACTGCAACTAATTTTGTATTTAGAAACAAGATTAATACTCCTTATTAAGATTTTGTGAAAAATAGTAAAGATTTTTCCATCATCCTCGAGAAACATAAGGTCAAGAAGTATATCAAAGGCTTCTATTGTGATGCAAATATATCGTGGAACAACTATGTGTTATTTTCAATTTATGTTCCAAGAGAAAAATCTAAACTTGGACACTAGATTTTGGGACTTTTTGACTTTACTGATTGGTGCATATATGTATTCGACTACAACCGTATCAGGAGCAATGATAAATTTGCTTAAAAGTGATGTTACCTTACCAATACTGATACCATATTTTCTACAAAAGGTCAATTTCTATGTTGAAAAGGGCATTGACAAATCTGAAAATGACACTTTGCTGATAAAAATGGTTGATGAGCCGTCACAACAAACTCAATGGTATATTATTGCATTCATTTATTAAATGTTCATTTCACTTATTTTTTTGTTGTTTTCCATATATTTCACATAATATATTTCTTTTGTATAACAGTGATTACGGAGCATTTGTTTGTGCCTTTGCTGAATATTTCATTCATGGTAGAGATATTCCAAAAGAGATTGAGATTGATTATGTTCGCATGAGGTATGAAGCTTTGTTGTGGGATTATAGAAAGAGAAAACTACAAGTTGGTGTAAAAGACAACACTACAAAAAAAGTTAGCAGATTATTTGAAAGGAAAAGAGGAAGAGGACGCACAAGGAGTAGTAGTTTAGTTTAGTTTTTAATGTAAAATCACTGCATATCAACAATTTTTAGCTATTTTTATGAAACTATGTAAATTTTAAACAATCTTTTTAAATTGAATCAACTATTTTTGATGCGATAACGTAAAGTATACAATGTAGAATCATTGCTGATTCATTTGTTGGTATCCTTATATATTTATGTTTTATTAATCGAAGAATATATTCTTCTTCTCCTTGTGGAAAGTCTTTCCCCTGAGTCAAGAGTTATTGAGTATCTTCTAAATTAGTAGACAATACAGCAAGGTCAATTCATGCCCATGAGGTATAACTTGTTCCCATGCGGGCTTTATTATCATTACTTATATGTGACTGCTACATGAGTATTTGATCATTGTGAACTTTTCAATCACATTTGTCTTCGATTAAATGGCATAAAATAATAAACAGTTTAGACCTTGTAATCTATGGGTCATTTACTCCTACTCGGTAGTTGGTTCTCCACTTTTATTTATTTGGTTAGATGCTTGATTTGTTAATTGGTATCATCTTTTTTTCTACTCACAATTGAATAATCCTTTATGCTTTTCTTTTGGTAATTTTTAATTTGTATTTCTTTTGAACTTGGCTTTTAATTTTTTAGTTTTTGGTCTAGAAGATTGATTCTCATATGGTTGTAAGATTGTAATATTTCTACAAGCATATTTTATATGGTAGGGGAAGAATGTTCTTTGAAAAATTGTGAGTTGAACCACCTTTACAACATAATTACCATTAACATTTAGCTCTTAGTTAGTTGGAACTCGCAAAGTCCAACTAATTTATCTAATTTTCATTTTTAAGTTTTCTTCAAGAAAACCTTGAACTGATTAAGCGTTCTCATCTTTGCAATTAAGGTAATAGCCTCTTGGGCAAGAGTTATAGATCATCAACCAAATCATTAAAGACTAAGGTAGTGTCGAATCTTACCCATATTATTCCTTTGATGTCTAAGTGCTCCCTCTAGGGTAAGGGTTATAGATTATCTTCCAAATCATTATAGACTATACTAGTGTCAACTCTTTCCCATGGGGCACAACTTGTTCCTTTGTGGTCTAAAAATCTTGCCTCTTGGGAAAGACTTATAGATTATCTACCAAATCATTACACACTAATCTAGTATCAACGATTAGCCATGGGGCATAACTTGTTCGTTTGTTGTATTAATTTTTACCTCTAGGGCAAGAGTTGTAGATCATCGGCCAAGTCATTACGCACTAAGCTAGTGTCAATTGTTTTCCATAGGGAACAACTTGTTTCTTTGAGGCTAAAGTATTGCCTGTAGGGCAAGTGTTATAGATTATCTGCCAAATCATTACAAAGTAAGCTAGTGTCAACTCTTGCCCATGGGGCGTAGCTTGTTTTGCATCTTGCCTTCAAGGAAAATTTTAAAGTGTATCCCGTGGAATTATTTATATTACATAGCTTGGGGTGTGGTCCTTCTCCAAATCCTATTATTATGATATATTTTTACACATTGATATATAAAAAAATTCAACATGCAGTAACTTTCATAAATAATCAATAAGAAGGTATTGAGTTAAATACTTCACCACAAGTTAAAACTTTGAATAAATAAGAAGACATTCGTGCAACTTGTTTTGTTAAAAGTCAAAAGTACTTGTTACTAGCTAAAATAAGGGATCGAAGAATCCAATCATAACTGCTATTTTGATCCAACTTCTCAAATAAAAAGTAAAACTAATTATGTTTTTTCATTTTTCTTTCTGTATCTTCTTGCATATGGATGAAGGATCGGAGTGTAGTGACAATTTGATCTATTGTGCCTGGTTCTTTTGCATCTCAAACATTTATAATTGTTTCTTGAAGATTTTGTTCTACAAGGATATCTGATTGTTTGTCTTCTCCCTAGCAGAACCTTCATATCTGGGGGTTTTATGATTAGATCCTTTATACTATCTGGAACAATCCATGATGTTGTGCTTCCAACTGGTAGAATTTCTCCCTGGTATGTTCGTATCTAAGATTGTCTTGAGAACCAATGAGAGTAATAGCTAGACTTGTTCATATTTCTACTATTTATCGCTGTGATTGCATGGGTGCATGATATCTTATCTATTTGAAATACCAAGCATTGAAAAGTCATATTCTTTAAGTTTACAATATATTCAACTCTTTCTTCTCTTACATCAAATTTTGTTGCATCAATAGGGTTTACCTACAAATAAAATAATAAATAAATGACAACTTATATTTGTTGTAATCTTGAAAGCTATGCCCATGAAACCTCAAGAACAAAATAAGCCACAATGAAATCACAGATATGAACACATCACTTTCTAGTGATTTAGTATAACAGAGACTAATTAATAGTTTAGTTTAACTTAGCAACAAAAATTATCTAGTGACATTCTCTAGAGTCAATTCATAGAATCTAGGTTCCCATAATTTACTCACTTCTACATAAAAAAGTAATATGGACATCCATATGTAAATAGATATATTGATTCGAGAAACCAAGTGATATCATTGATGGCATCAAGAAAATGAGATATATTAAATATAACAAGTACAAAAGAAATTCTAGCTCTATTACAGTGAGATATACAAATATATATGTTATATGCGTGCTTACGCGTATGTAAAATGCAAGAATAAGGAGTCATCTGGTCGCAGATTACTGTTTGGGAAATAGATTAACTTGATGCAGATTATCTTGGTACTCTTTCCAAAATGGATGCTTTGTATGTTTTAAGAAACTTTTCATCTTATTTCTAAATAGATCGGGTCATTTGTTGGGCCTGTTCGATCAATGTATAATTGTGGATCTACTTTGATTTTTGCAACATAAATAAAATGGTCTAAATTGGACCAAAAATTTATTTTTTTAAAAAAACTTGATGTAGGTTATCCTTTTGTAAATTTCATATTTTTAACAGTATGTACAAGTTATTCTTCTTAACTATCTACTAATTTTGCTGTATGTTTCCCTAGTACCAAAATACAAGTTATGCCAAACCTTCAGTATTCTTTCAATTACATATATTGAGAGGCAAATCAGTTTCCACTACTACTTCTAACTAATCCACTGCTAACAAAAAACCTTACAAATCAACAAGTAGTAAAATATGGACTTAAAAATACTTAGAAGCAAAAGAACACACCAATTTAAATCTGTATTTCATGTGGATAAATAAACAGTTTAAATGCAACAAATAGTAGTTCTTCTCCTGGAACACTTAAAGACAAAAATGTGTCTTTGTAAGACGAAAAGTTTCTGCAGAAATTACTTACTTTCAATTTCAAGGTAGCTTAAATCTTGACAGTTACCTCCACTTTCGCCCAATGTGTGATGTCATGAAACATGCCTTGCACATCCCTTTTTCTTTCATAAAACCAACTTTGTAACTTATTTTGAATGTAATCAATAAGTCCCATTATTGGCAGTTCGCGTGATTTTCTCAGTACCGCATTCATGGACTCTACGTTGTTAGTCGTGAGCACATTATACCTTCTGTTTGAATGAAATGAACGTGCCCATCTTCCTAGTTGTTCTTCTTTCAAGTAGTTTGTAGCAACTTTGTTAAATTTTTCTATCTCATCCATGAAATTATCAAATCTAGTGCATTTGTATGCTATTGCTACATTTTAGAAGAGTGATAGAACTACATCTGAGAAGTATTTTTTTCTTAAATTTTTCTCCATGTGATAAATGCATATCCCATGCTGACACTTTGGATAGATATTTGCAATTGCATTTTCAATGGCTGTGTGGCAATCTGATAGAATAGATAATTATTCACGTACCCCAATTATATTTCTTAATTAATTGAAGAACTAGTTATAAGATTCATTATTTTTGAGTTCTGCAATTCCAAAAGACAAAGGAAATATGTTGTTGTTTCCTTCCTTTGACACTACTATCATGAGGATACCATGATATTTTTACTTTAAAATATGCATACTGAAACCTATGTTTAGCAGAAGTACATTAGTAACATTTTGCATTTGATGTTTATAATCAGTATAGGAATTTTCTAATCTAAGCTTTTTCATGAGGTAATAGTTGCATATATGTTAATAATATAAGAAGTGCAATTAAGGAATAACCTTTTGCCTCTTAGGCAAAAACTTTTCAATTTCAACAATATAACATTTGTACCTGTTCTTATCATCCGTCTTGATATTTGTGTACGTTCCCAGGTTGTTTTCTTTCATCATGTGAAGATACGATGGCAACTTGTTGTAGTTCTCTTCAGGTGTTCCTCTTATCACTATATAGACATGTTGTATTTCTCTCTATCCTTTGTTGTAGGATATGATTATTTCGTATATCCTTCTCATTTCATCTACCACAAAGTTTGGTGTGATTACATTACTAGAGTCACACACAAGCTCTTGTATGTAGTCACATATGACCTTCAATGTCGCATTCCTATGGTCGAACATTATAAAATCAACTGGCAACTGTGAGCATTTTCATATTTTGTAACTAGAAGGAGCAAAGATTCGACAATCTTCAAGGTATAAAACTACCACACATAGTTGTCATCCAAATATCTCAGCGAATATCTTATTGTGCCTGATTTGATAACCTTAAACTGGATGTTGTGTGTAATTGCAATATGTGACATCCACTTCACCATATTTTCTTTGTCAAGGAAAATTGACTTGAGTTTTACCTCATTCAGAGAGGCATTGTGTCTTTGGAAACTAGTTTCGATATCGATTATCCTTTTTTTTTCGTACCCTCTTAATCTCGGATGGATGCCCTATTTCTTCAGCTATTTGAATCTCGAACATTGATTTAATAACCACTAGCTAATTATTTCTATCAATAATTTCAATTGATTTCCCTATATTATATTGCTCAATACTTATTTCTTTTTCGTCCATTGCGAGCATAAACCTAATAAAAAATGAAACAACAAAAGCTTAGTAACAGTTTAATTTAGAATATACATCTTTAATAAGTAAATTCATTAAAGAGTAAGGCAGTGTCAACTATTGCCCATGTAGCATAACTCGTTCCTTTGGTGTCTAAGTCTTGCCTCTAGGAAAAGAGTTAAAGATCATCTGCCAAATCATTAAAAACTAATACAGTGTCAACTCTTGCCTATGGGGCATAACTTGATCTTTTTTAATCTAAAAGTTTTTCCTCTTGGGTAAGAGTTATAGATCATCTATCAAATCATTAAGGACTAAGTTAGTTTCAACTCTTGACCATGCACTTGTTTTTTTGGTGTCTAAGTCTTGCCTCTAGGGCAAGAGTTATTGATCATCTTCCAAATCATTACAGACTATGCTAGTGTCAAATCTTGCCCATGGGGCACAACTTGTTCTTTTTTGATCTAAAAGATGTATTTATAATCTAAAAATAGTTAAGGTAAACACTAAGGCAGTGTCAATTCTTGCCCATGGGGCAAGTTTTATAGATCATTTACTAAATCAATAAAGACTTAGGCAGTGTCAAATCTTGCCTATGCACTTGTTTTGTTGGTGTATAAGTCTTGCCTCTAGGGCAAGAGTTATAGATCATCTGCAAAATTATTACATACTATGCTAGTGTCAAATCTTGCCCATGGGGCACAACTTATTCTTTTGTGATCGAAAATACGTATTTATAAGCTAAAAAATAGTCAAGCTAAAAACTAAGGTAATGTCTATTCTTGCCCATGGGGCAAGAGTTATAGATCATTTACTATATCATTAAAGACTAAGGCAATTTTAAATTTTTCCTATGAACTTGTTCCTTTGGTGTCTATGTCTTGCCTCTAGGGAAAGAGTTTTTGATCATCTTTCAAATTATTACACACTATGCTAGTGTCAAATCTTGCCCATGGGATACAACTTGTTCTTTTGGGGTCTAAAAGTTTTACCTCTTGGGAAATAGTTATAGATCACCTACTTTATCATTAAAGACTAAGTCAGTGTCAACTATTGACCACGAAGCATAACTTGTTCCTTTGGTCTCTTAAGTCTTTCTTCTAGGACAAGAGTTATAGATCATCTGCCTATGCTAGTGTTAAATCTTTCCCATTGGACATAAGTTGCACTTTTCGGGTCTAAAATCTTATCCCTTTGGAAATAGTTATATTTTTTATCAAATCATTAAAGACTAAGTTAGTGTCAAGTCTTGACCATGAAAGATAACTTGTTCATTTGGTGTCTAAGTCTTGCCTCTATGGCAAGAGTTATAGATCATCTGCCCAATCATTATAGACACACAGTGTCAACTCTTGCTGATGGGGCATAAGTTCTTTTGTGATCTAAAAGTCTTGCCTCTTGGAAAAGAGTATGGATCATCTACCAAATTATTACAGACTAAGATAGTGTCAACGCCTGCCCATGGGGTATAACTTGTTCATTTCATGGATTAAATTTTGCCTCTCGGGCAAGATTTGTAGATCATCTTCTAAATCGTTATAGACCAGGCTAGTGTCAACTCTTGCCCATAGGCATAACTTGTTCCTTTGCTTCTTTTCTCTAGTTTAAGAGTTATTAAGCTTCTCTCAAATCAATATGCTAATTATATAATGAGCTAAAATTTACTGTGATGCATCAATTAGCTAAAATTGCTGCAAATTAAATGTGTTCTTCAATAATGCATAAGTTTGGTGCAAATTAAGTCTGGATTTTTTTACACATAATACGGTAAAATTCACCCAACCACCCCAAAAATCAAATCAATATGCTAATTATATAACGAGCTAAAATTTATTGCAACCATATCAAAAAATTAGAGAATTTTGATGATGAAGTTCTTACCTTCTACGGTTGACTGGAATAAACCTTTCGGCTGGGAATTTGAAGATGAGTGTCGATTGTTTTGCTTTGGAAGGAAATGTATTAAAAGCTAATAAAGAGGTGAATATGATAGTAGGGGTAATTTTATTCGAAAAAGTTTTACTTAATAGCTAAAGGCTATTTTCAATAAATTTTTTTATTTGGGTATAAAATTTGAAAGCTACCCCAATATGGGTCTATTCCTGCATTTTACGTGTCGGTAGATTGTGTACAAATTTTTCTAATAATACTGGATGATAATGAAGGGTCCATTTACGGGCCAATATTACACTCTTACATATATTTATTGATATTTAATCTAAAATTTGCTGACATCTCAACATGTTTACCTCTAATTACTCCTTATCTCCACTTTTATCGAAACTAATTTAGAGTAGTGTTAATTGAGAATGAATGTATATAAAAAATAAATTATATGCATACATTATTTGATTAAGTACAAAAACTTAAAAATGTAATGTAAAATTTTGAAAATAAAAAGGTTTAGTTAATTAAAGAGAAATTTAGTCATTATATTTATTTTCTAATTCTAAAAGCACTTCATTTTTATGAAGAGTTATTTTTATTCTCAGAACTCTACATTTTTATCAAAATAGAGAGCATTTTAGATGGATGTACTCCCCCCGTCCCGTCTTAGTTAGTCGTCTTACTAAAAATAAATATTTCATATTAGTTGATCCCTTACTAAATTAGGACAAAATTAATTAACTTTTTCTCATTTTATTTCTACAATTAATAGTATCTATTAAAAATGAGCAATTATAATTTCATTGTCAATTTCTAGGTTCAATAAATATCATTAATATGGGAAAAAGGTAAAATGATAAAATTCATCAGTCAATTTATAATTTTATAATCACCGTGTAAGATAGAGTATGCCAAACTAAAATGGGACAGAGGGAGTATATTTTTTACATCTAAGGGGATGCTCGATTGCTGATAAGAGTTGTGTTATTCATATATTTAAATCATACAATATTTGGGAGGCGCATAGGAAATAAATTATTAATGTATTGATGATTAATTAAAATAAGATGATGTAACACCCTTAAAAATTCCATCTATTTTATTTTCGACCTTTCTGTGTTCGAAACATCGATTTTTGACCTGAAATGTGCTTAGGGATGTTAAAAGGGTAATTCGGGTGAGTTTTAAAATTTTTGAAAGAGGTTCGGGGTCATATAGGAGTTTCGAGGCAGTGAGCCTCTGCATTTTTGGTGTACCACGGGGGTTAGCCTCCTTAATTTTGATGTGGCACAGAGGTAGTGTGCCTCCACAAGAATGCCATATCACAGAGGATAATCTCCGCGATAAGCAACATGGCACGGATGTTAGCCTTCAGGATAAGGCCGTGCCACATTGTTATGTAAAAGTCATGCTGTTTTATTTTATTTCTCTTAGGACGAGGGGTATTTCCACTAATGTATGGCCTTTAAACATTATGTGAGCCTATTTTCATCAGCTTTCAAGGAGAAAAAGCTATTATTTCACTCTTAAACACAAAAACTCAAGAAAAACTTAAGGGTTTCATTGTACGTTCATCTTCTAGGTTCCAAGTTTCAAATTGCTTCCAAATTCTTATATGTCTAAGGCATTTATCTCTCTCCTTACACTTGGATTTTCTCAATGGCATGATATTGGTTTATTATTCATATGGTTTTGATGTTGGGTTTTGAATTATGGGTTGAGGGTTTTGGATATAAATTGTTTGAATGTTTTACCCTTGATTACTATTGATTTATTATGCATTGAATTGTTGGTTTGTACACTCATTGGGGTGCATGAAAATGGTGAATAAATTTAGGGGTACAAGGATTTCCCAAACTTGTGAACAATGTAATTAGGGGTTCAAGGATTCCCCAAATAATAGGATTTTGCTATAGAAATTGGTAAGAACCCTAACCCACTTGCATAATTATTTTTAGAATATGATAATCATTTGGTTTGGTCTACTTCTTTAAAATTAATACATTGTATAAATGGATAACGAATTAGAAAGGCCTTGAAAACCTTGTAGTGTACAAATATTCCCTCTATTGAATGATTTTGAAAACCTTGTGGGGGTACAAGGAATCCCTCAAGTTGATTTTAATAATGGAGTCTGGGGTACAAGATTCCCTAAATAATGGCTTAATGACATTCGATTGCAAGCTATAGTCGGTATGATGATACCATTTAATGACGCCTTAATGATTGACTGCTTAATATAATGGTTGGGTTATGTGTTAAATATTTGAATTGGGCAGAAGGTGTGAGTCCCAAAGAAATGATACTGGAAACTCACGTTTGCCGATGTGAGGTTTTGTACAGATGATCGTGTACTTATGTCATACTATATAGATTTGTTCCATGGATGGCATAAGGTACGAGAATTCCCAACCTTCTATGATATCTCTAGTTTGTGCAGCTAACACGCACTAGAGACCGACTAGAGGGTGACCGCTGGACCCATATAGCGGGTGGGTTATTTTAGGTTAATCAAGCTACACAATCCAAGCTAAGGTTTTTAAATTGCATGCTAAGCCTTGTTTCCTACCCCGACATGTTATATATATGTATATGCATATGCTTGTGTTCATTTGGATTTTTGGACATATTTTAGATTATTGATCATGACATTACTTTATCCATTATCTCTAGTTACATTTTAGCGCTCAATGTGCTAACCATCTTTGGATGCTGTATCTGTCACGATACAAGACTACCCCCTAGTCATAACACAGTTCTTGGAACCACAAGTGATCCCATGCTAACCCATGACTTGACATACTATTGAGAAACTGATTTAAAATAAATTAAATAGCTTGTTCTGCTGTGTAGGAATATAATCATGACAAAATCTAGGAAAAATATAAACTGATATAGTTTACAATCTGATAAAACTGAAGAGAGAACTGAAATTACAAGACTGACTCTGACTGACATCTATGAAGCCTCTACTATACTGACTATTGATAGTTGGGACATGAATCCAGCTACCACTAATCAATACATATGATTAATAAAGTAAATTACAAGAGCAAAATCTGACTGAAGTCCCCAAAGTAGGAGAACTCATCACCTACCAGATGGAATCTGCAACTATCTGATCATGATATGTAGGATACAACTGGTACCTACATTATGAAACAATGTAGCCACATAGACGTGTATATGGATCAGTACTTCTTGAATGTACTGAGTAAGGGGGGGTGAATGCAATAAGTAAAACTAATTTCATACGTAATCTTAAATCCTGCATGCTAAGTGTAAGTAGACTCACCAAGAGGCTGAAATAAACTAAAAGCTGAAGTATCTTAAAATATGTATAACAAATAAATCTTATAAGCTGGTGAATCACTACACTTAGTTTCATAAAACTATACTTTTATAATATAAGTAGAACTGAAGCTGAAAAATAGTAAAACATGGGTAATGTATGAATACTGGGTCTGAAACTATGGGGTGGAAACTGATATAACTCAAGGGTTTGAATATAAAAATATTTTGAGCATGAATGCATGAAAACTGTGATATCTGAGAATGCTAGATCAAGTATGTATATACATTTCTGAAATAATCTATAAACTAAAATACTAAAATCTGATAACTGGATGACTGGTAATCTATATGCTTTGGTTAATCAAATCGAAACTAAATTCTAGACAGAATACTGCACTGAGACTGTGGGAGGTATTTGATAATTGACATGCCCCAATCTGAGCTAATTGAGGTCCAACCTGTAACCCCAATTGGAAAGTTGTCAGTACTGTGCCATGGGTACTATCACATGGCTATGTGGATCTACTCAACTTGTGTCCTGAAGGACTAAGGTGTCAGTCCAAAACTAGAGGGTGACCCCTAAGAGAATGTCAGTCCTAAAATGGCAGTGACATCTTATAATCCTATGCTGGTTACGTAGTTCTGGAACTTAGAGACTGCTTCTAAGGATCCAGTCTTAGCTGGTGGGTGAACCACCATCCCTAGGTTCGCTCGATGCTAAATCCTACTCCCATCTGAACTGACATTGATTACTGGATTGAACTAAGCTTAATAGAACAAACAACTATTTATAATAACTGACTGAATGACAATGCTTATGGTTTATCTAAATTTTTTTTGAAGATACTAAAATTACATAAACAATTAGCTATTGGATGTTGATAAACCACGACACTGAATGGAAATAACAATGATGACTTATAAAGATTTAAAAACTACAATTGGGGATCATTTCTTAAAATCCAACATTTAGACATTTCATCAAACACATGAGAGTCATGAACTTGAACATGGGAATATGATAGACATGTGAAAACAACATGAGTGCATAACTAAATTCATAAGTTGGGGATTTAACATGAAATCAATGAAATAGGACATGGAAACTTGCAACTCAAAGCATGAATAGATTAATACACTTAGAAACACTTGTAGTCATGGCAAAGTTCATAATTAGATATTATAACATAAAATTCAATTGGATACGTCATGGGAATCAAAACTTAAAGCATGAGGTTACCTAACTATTCATGAAGCATCCTTGGACATGAATTTAGTCAAATTACTAAGGAAATCATGATTTATATTCATCTTGAACATACGATGCTTCATAAACAAAAGGGATAGTTCATATCTTTAATTAAAGAAAAGCTTTTTGGGCTCCATGGGTGAAAGGGGAACAATGGACCAACTCCCACATATCTTAAACCTTTAATTTGAAAGAGGAACACCAATCCTGATGCTTTCTTAAGGTTCCTGAATTTGGGAACTTGAATTCTTGATTTCTTGGAGAGAAAGGAATTGAATTTGTTCTTGGGGAAAGGAGAGGGTTTTCTTGAGAAAAAAGTTAGAGAAGAAGGCCAATAATTACCTAAATTATGCCCCAAATCATGCTATGAATGATTGAGTTGAGGGAAAAATATTTAATTGCCTCTCAGGCAATTAATTTCGCAACTACACCGTAGTTTAAAGCCCCAAATTTGAGTTGAAGTCAGATGTGCTTTCAGATCCCTTCTCAAAATCCTTTGATAGCATATGACCTAGAGTAGCTGATAATTATATAGCATAAGATATTGTGCTATTAAAGACTGATATTGGTGTGTTGGAAAAGAAGTTTGTAACCATGAATTTTGAAAAACTTCATGCAGTAGAAGCACAGGGTGTAGCTTTCAGAGCTTATGAGTCTGCACTAGTAGAGGAGGCTATATATTCAGATCGTCAGTTGGAGGGTTTTTGAGCCCAAGGGAAAGGAAACCAAGGTTAGAACTACTATGATATATATAGAGAGATTGTAGTATTGGTAGAGACAGGATACAAAGAGATGATTCTAAGTTGAAAGAAGATAGGTACATTCCGCCTGGAAGACGAGATACGAAATCAAGAATGGAAGAGATCCTAATCAAACTGGTTAAGGGTTAAAAAATCAAGAGAACAACATTAAGGAGATTAAGGCTGATATTTTAGGGTTGACCCAGAAGGTGGAGTCTCATGCCACTGCTATCAAGCATTGGAGCACCAGTTCACGAAAATATCTACTATGATCCAATAGAAACAACCTATTACTCTTCCAAGTAAAAAATTTCAGAGTCCATCAGCTATAAGTTATTTTCAAGATATCACCACTAATTGTGGTGCCACTACTGATGATCCCCCTGTACCTATTATTGAGGAGTTGAACATTTATAACACTGAGATCAATAAGACACCCGAGGTAGAGTCTGAGAAGTCGATATGGGGTGATGATAATTTTGAGTATGATAGTGGAGAGAATTGGGTCATTGAGCCCAAATATCATGTAAACCCTTATAGTGCCACCCCTTTCTTACCATTAGTATAAAAGAAGGAGGATCCCTGAGTAGTCACCAATCTGTGTTCTATTAGGCCTTTCAATGTCAAATAGGCTTTATGCGACTTGGGATCAAGAGGAAATGTGATGCCACTAGTTGTGTACAAGCTGTTGAGAAGGGGGGAACTCAAACCTACATCCATAAAGCTGTTGATGGCTGACTCATCTATGAAAAAATCGATGGGTGTCTTATGTGACATACAAGTAAGGGTGGCATCCTCTTTGTTCCCCTCTGATTTTATGGTTCTTGATTGTGAGGTGAATTTTCAAGCCCCCATTATATTGGGTAAACCCTTTTTATCCACTAGTAGGGTATTGATTGATATGGACTTAGAGGAAATCACCTTCAAACTAAATAATGAGCAAGTAGTGTTTGATGTGTGTATGACAGTGCAACAACCAGATGATATGCAAGTGGTGTCTGTAATAGACACTATTGATGAGGATGTTACTGAGAGGCCAGTGTACCAAATACACCAGATATTGATGAGAGACGTGTGGTAGACTAATTTTTAGGTATTAATAAACTAGAGCTAGGACATATAAGGGAGGAGATGGATATCTTACGATCAAAGGTGTGTGCTATTATTGAGAACCATATATTAGCCATCTCTCTAGTTGTATACCTAATTATTCAGCCATCACCTTTGTGTGGTGCCACACACTTTGATTTATTCGTGAAGGATGATGTGGTGGTCCCCATAGTTGGGACCAAGAGAGGCTGAGAGGGGGACCTACAAAATCCAGACAGGCCATATGACTAAGCCCTGAAAGGGCCACCCATGATTCAATGGAGATGGTGTTTGTGGATAGGCAGAGGTTTGCCAAGCTAGTTGTGGGTGCATCTTCTCGTAGTGCACTGCCACTACCATGGAATTTGCTTATGGATATATGTCACGACCCGAGACTACCCTCTAGTCGTAATACGGTGCTTGGAACCACAAGTGATCTCAAGCTAACCCATGAACTGACACGATACTTGAGAAAATGATTTAGAATATATTAAATAGCTAGTTATGCTATGTGGAAACATATTCATAATGAAAGCTGAATAAGTATATAAATGATAAAAATTTACAATCTGATAAAACTGAGAAAAGAACTCAAATTACAAGACTGACTCTGACTGACATCTATGAAGCCTCTACTATACTAACTATAGGTAGCTGGGCCATGCCTCCAATAACTACTAATCAATAAATATGGAAAATCAAAATAAATACAACACAGTACATGAACTAAATCTGACTGGATTCCCCAAAATAGGAAACAAAAAATGCTACACCTAGTGATGAGCTTGACTAGTACTCTAAGATGAATACGGTCCGATCTGGAAAAGCTGGCTCAACTCATCACCTGTTGGCTAGAATCTGGAACTATCTAATTATGATGTGTAGGCTATAAATGGTACCAACATTATGAGATAATGTAGCACCTAAACATATATGTGGATCAGTACTTCTTGAATATACTGACTAAGTGGGGGTGAATGCAATAACTAAGACTGATTTCATACATAATATTAAAATATACATTCTAAGTGCAAGTAGACTCACCAAGAGACTAAAATAAACTGAAAGATGATACATCTTAAAATATTATTAACAAACAAAATCTGATAAGCTAGTGAATCACTACACTTAGTTTCTAAAAATCTTTACTATGGTAGGATAAGTAGAATTGAAGCTGGAATATGGTAAAACTGGAGTAGTGTATGTAAATCTCATGTAAAGCTGAACATACTGTAAAAATTGTACTGAGAATCCTGTATGGATACTAAACATGAAAAACTAAATTGTACTTAATTTAAATAACTAGATAGAAACCGTGTTATACTGTGCAAATGAGGTAAGGACTAAATGACCAATATGAGATAATTGAGCATAAATGCATGAAAACTGAAATATCTGAGAATGCAAGACCAAGCATAAATCTATAATCTAAAATATGTCTAAAATCTAAGATAAGTCTGAAATATGAAAGACTGTAAACTGTATAACTGAAAGTCCGTACACTTGGTCAAGCAAACCTGAACTGAGAATATACTAAATATTGTACTGAGACTGTGGGAGGTATCATAAAACTGACATGCCTCAATCTAAGCGAATCAAGGTCCAACCTGTAACCCAAGTTGGAGGGGTGTCAGTATCGTGCCACGAATACCAATCTGACTGTGTGGATCCACTAAGCTGGTGTCCCAAAGGACTAATGAGTCACCCTCAATTGGAAGGTGCTCTAATGAGATATGTGTCACCCACAAATGGCAGGTAAACACTTTGTCAACCGTCAACTAGCAGGTAGACATCTCTAACATACGGTGGCTATGTAGTTCTATAACTCAGGGAATACTATTAAGGATCACACCCTCTACTGGAAGGTGAGCCCCTATTCCTGGGTTTGCTCGATGCTAAATCCTATTTCCAATTAAAAGACACTGAAATGTTAACTAGTGCATGAACTGAAAATTGATAACTGATAAACTTAGGTCATGGTATTCGAAAAATAACAATGCATACGAATTCTAAGGTAATTATTAACATATAGACTGATAATGCTCATCATGAATATCATTATTTGAGTATACTGATAAGATTTATGGATTAATTTTCTAAGTACATGAAAGGCTAAATTTATGTAAATCACATAGGTATCGGGTGTTCATAACCCACCAGCACTAAATGAGTATAAAATAAGATATCAAACTGGACATACTGTATTAAGTGATTATGGTTCAAAGACCTAAACATGGGCATTTCATCAAATATATGTAAATCACAAACTTATACATGAGAATATCTTAAACATGAGGAAACAATAGGATTTCATGGCAAGAATCATAACTTTGGGATTTATCCTGAATCAACTAAACATAACATGGGAATTACAACATTCAAAATATGATATGACTCATTCCACATGAAAGAACTTATAATCATAGCTTGAAATTGATTTAATAAGAGATTCATGGAGATAGTTCAAATTAAACATGTAAAACTCATAATTTAAAATCAAAAAGAGTTCTTGGGCTCCATGAGTGAAAGGGGACCCATGGATGAACTCCCACATACCTTAATTAGATAGATTCTTGAATAATTCTTGAAATTAAAGCTTGAATACTTGTGTTCTTGAGAGTAAAAGCTTGAAATTTGTTCATAGGGTAAAGAAGAGGGTTTTTACGTGAGAAATTTTGAAGAATATGGGCAAATAATGCCCTTTTGGATGCTATAAATCATCCTTTGGACGTTTGGGGTTGAGGGAAAAGGACCAAAGTACCTCTTGACTCCTAAGAAGATGAAATAGTGAAGAAATAGACCTCTGGGAAGTGCCCCCTTTATCCCAGCAGACTAACCCAATCAACGGCCCCTTTATCCCAGCGGACTAACTCAGGTAGCGCGGGCATATCGCTTGCCCATACTGCCTCTCACGGAAAAAGGCATAACATTTTGCTCGGGTATTAGATTAAGGCAAAACTGGAATCGTTGGAAAGCTGACTCAATTATATATAATTTGGTGGGTCTTGAGCTTTAAATATTTCATATCAAAAGTTATACACTTTCAAAGTAGATCCTTATAGAATCAAATACCAAACTTGGACGAATCAAAGACTCTTGCTCAACTTTGATCTAAGTGATTCCTGTGAATATTTTTCACCTCAAAAGCACTTCAGACACTAGGATAAAGATAATGACACATGAATTCGAAATTAAATCATGGGATTACAGTTTACATACGTAAGAATAACACTTCAAAGTTTAGCCCAAAAATGTACACATGATATGTTTGGTACTGAAGGATATAGCTAAGCTAAAGCATTGTAACTTTATCGTGAAACTAATTCCTGAGATGACCTGACTTTACTAACTGTAAGGAGATGATTTATGATGATAGATTAGAACACACTTAAAATGTTCATGATACAATCATACATATAGAACTATAAAGTGATAACTGGTGTGATGTAAGCATGGATCATGAGATAACGAGACCAAAGTCGAACAAAGAATATTACACTAACTGAGCTAGGAACTAATGACTCTAGAAGCTACTAAAAATACACTAAATACTATACTGAGACTGTGGATGTTATCATATAACCGACATACCCCAATCTGAGCTAATCAGGGTCCAACCTGTAACCCAGTTGAAAGGGTGTCTGTATCGTGCCACGGGTACCAACACTGGCTGTGTGGATTCACTAAACTGGTGTGTCGAAGGACTAATGATTCACCCTCAAGTGGCAGGTGCTCTAATAAGATAGGTGTAATCCTCAACTAGAAGGTAAACACTTTTTCAACCCTCAACTGGAAGGTAGACATCTCTAATCTATGCTGGCTATGTAGTTCTGGAACTCGAGGATTGCTACTAAGGGTCACATCCTCTACTGGCAGGTGAGCCCCAATCCTTAAGTTCGTTCGGTGCTAAATCCTACTTCCAACTGAAAGACACTGAATTGATAAGTGGTGCATGCACTGATAAATGATAACTGATAAGCTCAGGTCATGGTATTCTGAAAATAACATTACATACGAATTCCAGGGTAATTATTAACATATAGACTGGTAATGCTTATCATGAATATGATTATTTATGTATATTGATAAGATTCATGGATTAACTGTCTGAGTACCCGAAAGGCTAAATTTATGTAAATCTTATAGGTATCGGGTGTTCATAACCCACTAGCACTGAATGAGTATAAAATACAATATGAAACTTGAAATACTGTATTAAGTGATTATGGTTCAAAGACTCGACCATGGGACTTTCATCAAACATGTGAAAATCAGAAGCTTATATATGAGAATATCTTAAACATAAGGAAATAATAGGATTTCATGGAAAGAATCATAACTTGGAGATTTATCCTGAATCAACTGAGCATGACATGGGAATTACAACATTGAAAACATGATATGACTCATTCCACTCTCAAGCACTTATAATCATAACTTGAAATTTAATTAATAAGAGATTCATGGAGAGAGTTCAACTTAAACATGTAAAACTCATAATTTAAAACCAAAAAGGGTGCTTGGCCTCCATGGGTGAAAGAGGACCCATGGATGAACTCCCACATACCTTAATTAGATGGATTCTTGAATATTTCTTGAAATTGAAGCTTGAATCCTTATTTTCTTAAGAGAAAAAGCTTGAACTTTATTCATGGGGGAAAGGGAAGGGTTTTACGTGAGAAATTTTGAGGAAGATAGGCAAATAATGCACTTTTGGATGCTATAAATCATCTTATGGACATTTAGGGTTGAGGGGAAATGACCAAAGTACACCTTGACCCTTAAGAAGATGAAATAGTAAAGGAATAGAGCCCCGGGTGGATCCCCCTTTATCCTGACGGACCAACTCAGGCGACTCCCTTTTATCCCGGCGGCTAACTCGGGCGGCGCAGGCATATCACCTGCCCTTACTGCCTCTTACAAAAATGCCATAAATTTTTGCTTGGGTATCGGATTAAGGAGAAATTAGTATCGTTTGAAATTTGACTCAATTATCTATAAGTTGGTGGGTCTTGAGATGCAAAATTTTCATATATCAAAACTTTTACACGTTCAAAGTATACCCTTGTAGAATCGAATACGAAACTTGGTTGAATCAAAGGCTCCTAGCTCAACTTTGATCTAAGAGATTCCCATGAATATTTTTCACTTCAAAAGAACTTTACACACTAGGATAAAGATTATGACACATGAATTCAAAAGTAAATAATGGGATTATAGTTTACACACGTAAGAACAACATTTCAAAATCTAGTCTGAAAATACGGGATGTTACATTATCTCCCCCTTGGAATCATTCATCCTCGAATGATGGATAGGAACTTGTTGAAGTCTTATGAGTATGGAAAAATCTACACATGATATGTTTGGTAATGAAGGGTATAGCTGAGCTGAAGCATTATAACTTTATCGTGAAACTGATTCCTGAGATGACTCGACTTTACTGAATATATAGAGCTGATTCATGATGATAAATTAGAACAAACTTCAAATATTCATGATACAATCATACATATAGAATTTTAAAGTGATAGCTGATGCGATGTAAGCATAAATCATGAGATAATGAGACCAAAGTCGTACAAAGGACATTACACTATCTGAGCTGGAATACTTGTAAACTGAAATAATGCGCTGAAAACTTGTGAACTGAATCATGAATAAATATCTTAATGGTAGACTTGATGCATTGACTGAACTGAATTTACAACTTGCATGAACGTGAATGAATTACCTTATGAATAGGAAATATAGAAAACCATAGGAACTTGTCTGTCTAACTGCTAAATTGAATTGTTGGCTGTATAGACTGAATTATGTTGAAAACTTATACTCAAGTGGAGTATTTCTTCAATGCTCTTTCTATGAAGTTCTACTAACATCAGGGAGAAAAGAATATTAGGAATCATCTGAATAAAATACTACCTCCACTATACATTCTACTTTAATATTGCACTTCTCTTGAGGCTACTTAAAATCTTCACCTGTGCACTAATGACTCTATCTACTGAAGTCTGAGCTGAACTGAATTCTCTCATAATTTTTAAGCCTCATTAAATCTACAAAGTGCACACTTAACACTGCAATACTAGTCTGAACCATGAATTCAATACCCCTTACATTTTCTCAAATCCTTATCTCAGGAATAATTTCTCTTACCACCGCAACAACTAAATTTAATCTGTTACTAGGAATTCACTAACGTCCAATGTATTTATCCACATATATCCAAACACGACATTCAAGCCTATATTCATAACCATATATGAACTTCTAAATAAACACCCATAAAAACATCTTTCTCATACTCTCTAATACCTCTATCAATAATAACTTTCCTGCACTATCCCTAATAAAACACATATAGAATTCTTATCTAATCATGACATATATTTAAAGATCTACCTCAATAATCCTTCAAACTTATTGACTTGCATAAAACAAGAACTCATTTCCCCCCAACATAAAACACTTACTCTCTCCCATCTAAACAATTACTCATAGCCACTATTATTTCATAAGGAGGGCTCACTAAAAGGTTAAACCATAAGGACCTGAAATATGAACGGATACTATGCATAACTTTAACACTTAATAGAGGCCTGAGAAATAGAATATCATCATCATGGATTCATCAAAGAGATGTAATCTGAGAACATACATGACAAAATCTGAATTTCATTGGTCATTAAGAGTGTAGCATGAGTTTCGGGATTGAGATTACTGTAAAACATAAGTAAATGAGTCATGAGATACATAACCTGAGTTCGAAGTTCATAAATTCATTGAATATGATTCGTACTGCTGAGCAAACTGGAACTCCTTATACTAGGAACTGAAAGCGCATATGATTCTCTATGATGTACACGGACATGACTATGATCAAAAAGCTGACATATAAGTCATAAGTAGATATTGTGAGGACTAAAAACTTTACACTGATATAAGAATGGGTCGGGCATCTTCCTCCCCTACTGGTGTTCTAAAATACATTGGCATCACTACTAAAATCTGAGAGCCTGACTTGGTTACTTATTCTATCATCTCTCCCTTAGATTTAAGCTATAATTCTAATTCTGTAGGACCCTTTTTAAACTTTAACTGAACAACAACCACTATACTCTAGAGCACATGATATAACAATACATATAAATACAAAACTATCCCTGAAAGATTACACTTGAAAGTGTAAAACCCACTGCTAGTACTTACTTCTGATATATAACTCTTAACTTTCTATAGCCCATAACTTAGATTGTTAGAACATCACATACTACATTAATAGCCTCATTTAAACTTAGCAACTCATGGGTAAAATCTAAGCACATCCACACCATCACATCCACACCATCATACTTAACTTAAATTCTTGCATACACTGTTTCAAGCCTACTGATTCACCTTTCATACAAATAGCCCCATGGATACAAAATATACTGAATCTAGATAAACATTATACTCACTTTATTATTGCTAAACTTTTGGATTCATGCCTCTAACTATAGATCATATACTATCATAGGATTTTGAGAAGGAACTTAAAATCACCTCTAACCTTGGATTAGTGCACGATTTTCATGAATATGATTGAAATACTTTCATGATTTGGAATATAAAAGAACTGATGGGGTAATTTTAAGCCTACATATAATCTCATAACTGCCTGTGGGAATGTCTGAGTAAACTCTATCTGTAAGGACTTAAGATTCACTGTTTCTATTACCTTAAAAATAAGCCAGAGGTTACATGAATGGAGCAAGATGAGAATCTGTATAAATTTCTTAGAGGACACTTCTACTGCATGATTTGAGGTATAAAAAAAGGGAAACATTTCTTAAATTCTCTGTAGCCTCTAAAAAAAGTACAAACGTCTCCATATCATTCTGCAAGACTACTAGACTCAACTTAATATACACCATAGGACACTTTAACCTTGTTCTCTAATATCAAGTTTGTCATGACCCAAGACTGCCCCCTAGTCGTAACACGATGCTTGAAACCACAAGTGACCCTAAGCTAACCCATGAACTTGCATGATACTTGATCAACTGATTTAAAATATATTAAATAGCTAGTTCTGCTATGCGGAATTATAATCATAATGAAATCTGAATAAGTATGTAACTGATAAAAATTTACAATCTGATAAAATGGGAAAAGAACTTAAATTACAGAACTGACTCTGACTGACATCTATAAAGCCTCTACTATACTAACTATAGGTAGCTGGGACATTCCTCCAACTACCACTAATCAATACATATGGAAAGATAAAAGAAATTCAATATAGTACATGGACTAAATCTGACTGGTGTCCCCGAAATAGGAGAACTCATCACCTCTTGGATGGAAGCTATAACTGTTTGATTATGATGCGTAGGCTGTAAATGGTACCTAAATTATGAGATAATATATCTCATAGACATATATGTGGATCAGTACTTCTGGAATATACTGAGTAAGTAGGGGTGAATGTAATAAATAAGGAAAAGTCTATGGTATTTGACATGTATTGATTGAAATTTCTCTTCTAAGTGTGAGTGTCTCTTGGCCATCCCTGAATTGACATGAATTATTTCATATGAGTGAGTAGGACTTCCTTGCTATGAGGGAACTTGAGTCATATTGCTAACTACTTGCTTTTTTTGGGTAGTGTTCTTGTATATCTGAGTAGTTGTCTGTTGCTAATGTAATTTCCATACCTTGATCCCATTTTGTCTCATTGTTGTGCTTCATATTCATACAAAGTTGGTTTTAAGAAATAAGATTGGAGGAGGTGTTATGTTTTGAGCTTTAAAATATTGACTGCCTGCCTTGAATAACTTAGATTTTCCTAGTTAAGTGTTGTTTTTGTTTTTATTATGTTTTGTTGCCTGAGGACATGCAAACATTCTAAGTTGAGGGTGCTGATGTGCTATAGAAATATAGTACTTTTGATGCTTAAAATGAGGAAAATATGCAAGTTTCTAAGGTTGTTTTTTAGATATGATTTGTTTTGGGTATGTTTTGCCGAAAATTATGTTTTTGATTCTAAGTTCATGAAAAATATGAAAAAGGTGTTTTTGTCTACTTTTTGGAGCAATTATGGGTGTTCGGGACACTTTCTGGTTTGTTCATGATCAAAGCATGTTCAAGAATTAAAGAAGAGCTGAAAAAATAACTCCCGACACTTACTAAGTCAACATGTAAACCGAAAGTAGGCAAAGAAAGTGCCAGAAGTCCAAAATCCTGAGAGCTGACCTATAAGATTTTTGTCATCTGGTACTGTTACCTATACCTGTGCTCACCTTGGTGACTACAGGTACTACCAGCGCCAGGGTCAGGGCGCAAGTGCAAATTATATGTGGCCACCGACCCTGTTTTCTTCTAATTCGTACGGACTTTGGTTTTAGAGTTTCCTCAGGTACTATAAATACCCTTTATGTTTTTTTTAGTAGGAGTAACACACTTTTGATACTCATAAAGATATTTTGATTTTGAGATTCGAGTTTAATCTCCATATTCTCTTGTATTGACTTTGGTTAATTAATCCAGTTACGGTTATGGGTTTCTACTTCTTATTATTATGATTTTATCTATGCTTTCGATTATGAATGTTGTTGATTTCTTTACAAGCATGAGCGGCTAGAAACCCATAGCTAGGGTTGTGAAAACCCTAATGGATTGACGAAGTAGGGAAAGTGCTATTGTTGTTCTGAACTGATACCCATGCATGTATTACTTTATCTTCAATATAATAGTTTTCTTAATGGGTGGCCAATATTAGGATCCCACCTCGATTATTGCTACTTACTCCAAAAGACGGGTAGTGGCTAGAAAAAGATAAAGACAATAGTAATTTAGAGTTTAACTATCGATCCACGCTTCTAGGGTTTATCTTAGTAAGATGGTTAGATTTTCTCTAATAACGAGAGACTTAAAAGGTAATGTTTAACTGTTATCAAGATAAGGGTTAATAATGCGATATCTTGAGACTCAAAAGGTAAAAGGTGAAATCTATCTACTCATCCAAAAGACTGTAGATGACACATAGCTTATCGGTTCTGCATGTAAGTTATAGGTTGGTTCAACAAAGCATGATAAGCCTATGGAGTTCAGAAGCTAGGGGAAACACAATCCTAGTGTTCAGCAATACTGATCACAACCAAAGTTGATATTTACTCCTTATGCGATATTTATATTCAAATCCATCCATTTACTTTTCTAATTTTTCCTATGATTACAATATTTGAAATCCACGAGTCCATGTATTCTCTTGGGATTTGACCCCAACCTTTGTTGGATTACTATATTTGACGGCGACTGTATCATCTTTTGAGAGGAGGTATAGCTTGGATGTTATCAGCTACTTTAGGGTAGTTTGGTTGATCATTTGCCTCTCATCGAATTCGCTTATAACAACAACTATCACTTTAGTATTGCCATGGCTCCATTTGAGGCTTTGTATGATGAGAGGTGTAGATCTCCTATTGGGTGGTTCAAAGTTGGTGAGGCTAGGTTGTTTGGTCTTGACTAGGTTCATCAAGCTATGAAGAAGGTTAAGGTGATTTTGGATAGTCTTAAGACTGCCTAAAGTCGCCAAAAGTCCAATGTGGCAGGAGGCAAAGAGAGTTGGAATTTGATGTTGGTGATTAGGTGTTCTTAAAGGTGTCCCCTATGAAGGAAGTAATGTAATTTGGAAAGAAGGGGAAGCTCAACTCCTATTATGTAAGTCCGTATTTTGTTTTGAAGGGAGTGGGTACTATGACCTATGAATTGGATTTTCCGTCTAGTTTGGGTTCCATTCATCTATTCTTTCATGTTTTGATGTTGAAGAAGTGTGTTGGTGATCCTTCCTTCAATGTTCCTTTGGAAATTTTGGGTATTTCGGACTCCTTATCTTATGAGGAAGTCTCTATTGTGATCTTGGATAGGCAAGTCCGTCATTTGACGACTAAGGTTTTGACTTCGGTGAAGGTTCTATGGAGGCACCAAAAGGTGGAAGAAGCTACTTAGAAAACTGAAAGGATATGAAAACTAAGTACCCTTTCTTGTTCTGCGTGTCAGATTGAATTGCTTAAGGTATGAGTTTCATTTTTCTCTTGTTACTTTTTGAGTTTGTCATTTGATTTTGGTGTATTCTTGTTGTTTCTCATGCTATAAGTGTCCTAACTCATCATTCGAGGACGAATGATCATAAGGAGGGGGTTAATGTATCTTCCTTAAAAATTTCATCCATTTTATTTTGGACCTTCCCGTGTTTGAAACATCGAGTTTTGACCTGAGGTGTGCTTAGGTATGTTAAAAGGGTATTCTGGGTGAGTTTCAAAAATTTTGATAGAGGTTCGGGGTTATTTTGGAGTTTCGAGGCAATGAACCTCAATATTTTGGCGTACCACGGAGGTTAGCCTTCACGATTTTGACGTGGCACAGAGGTAGTGTGACTCCATAATAACACCATGTCACAAAGGATAATCTCTGCAATAAGCAACATGGCATAGAGGTTAGCCTCCGCGATAAGACCGTGCCCCGCTGCTATGTAAAAGTCACGCTGTTTTGTTTTATTTCCCTTATGATGAGGGGTAATGAGGTCTTTTCACCAATGTATGACCTTTAAACATCATATGAGCCTATTTCCATCAGTTTTCAAGAAGCAAAAACTATTATTTCTCTCTCAAATACAAAAACTCAAGAAAAGCTTAAGGATTTCATTGTACGTTCATCTTTCGAGTTGGAAGTTCCAAATTGCTTCCAAATTCTTGTGTGTCTAAGACATGTATCTCTCTCTTTACACTTGAATTTTCTCAATAGCATGAAATTGGTTTATTATTCATATGGTTTTAATATTGGGGTTTGAATTATGAGTTGAGAGTTTTGGATATAAATTATTTGAATGTTTTTCCCATGATTACTATTGATTTATTATGCATTGAATTGTTAGTTTCTACACTCATTGGGGTGCATGAGAATGGTAAATGAATTTATGGTTATAAGAATTTCGCAAATTTGTGAACAATGAATTAGGGGTACAAGGATTTCCCAAATAGTTGGATTTTAGTATTGAAATTGGTAAGAACTTCAACCCACTTGCATAATTGATTTTAGAATGTGATTAATCATTTTGTTTGGTCTACTTATTTAAAATTAATGCATTGCATAAATGGCTAACGAATAAGAATGACCTTGAAAACCTTGTGGCGTACAAGGATTCCCCCAAGTGAGTGATTTTGAAAACCTTGTGTGGTACAAGGAATCCCCAAGTTGATTTTAATAATGGAGTCTGGGGTACAAGAATTCCCCAAGTGATGGCTTAATGACATTCGCTTGCAAGCTATAGTCGGAATAACGATACCACTTAATGATGCCTTAATGATTGACTCCCTAATGTAATGGTTGATTTATGTGTTAAATATTTGAGGAAAGGACAAAAATAGCACCTAAAACTAAACTAATACCACAAAAATAACACCCACAACTAAATACTCGGTAAATAGCCATTTTCAGTTGGGGATCTTTCAAAAATAACAACATTTTGCTATAAAACCCACCTTTCATAGCCATATTTTACATAATTACTATTTATAGCCGCTGTATTCGATTTACGCCCGTTGTATTCAGTTTTATAGATAGTATGTAGCCATATAAAATATGAATACAATCCCTATTTAGACGCTGTATTCGATTCACAGCTGCTGTATTCACTTTTACTTAGTGGTCTGTATTCATAAAAACATAAATACACTAGTTATTTAGTCTCGCCAAAAACACTATCATTTTTTTCTTTTTTATTTTCTTATATTTTTTCTTTTATCGTGTTTTCCTCATTTTTTCTTCTTCTTTTTCTATTTTTTCCAATTTTTATTTTTTTCTTTTTCTTTTTTCTCTCTCTTCTATCTCTAACTTCCATTTCTATTTCTTCTTTTTTTTTTTTAAATTTTTTTCTACTTATTTTCTTTATCACTTTTTTGTTCTATTTTATATTTTTAAAAAATATGACTACTCGAGCACAGGTCATGGATGATAACGTAAATACCATAACTATTTATCATATTTGTAGTCACACTGTCATTTATATTTTTGTATTCGTTGATACAACTGCATTTTAATTTGTATTTTAAAGTTCACGTTAGTATGTGTATTTTGTAGTTTGCATTATATTTGTATTTTATAATTCACACTTATATTTGTATATGTTAGTTCGCACCATCATTTATATTTTATATAATTCGCACTTATATTTTAAAATTATTTTATATTTGTATTTTATAATTGAGTGTATATTATATTGTATTATATTTTTACTGTGGTTTTATTGTGCTTGCATAGTTAGATTATATTTGTATTTGTATTCTATTTTCGTCGATGTCTTTTTATTTTTAAAGAATTATTTTTTATTTTTATTTGTAAGTTTATTGCATATTGTACTTAGCCGTGACTATGTACAATTTGTATTCTATTTTCGTTGATGTATTTGTATTTTTACAGAATTATTTTATATTTATATTTATAAGTTGATCGTATATTATATTTGTATTTGTAGTTTGATTTGTTTGTATGTGAATTTGTAGTTGACAACATCATTTGTATCTTTAAACATTAGAAAAAAATTGTAATTTTTCTTTCTATGAAGACTCGTATTTACATTTGTTGATACAATTTGCATCATAAGAAAAATAAAAATAATCAATTATGCAAATACAAATGTTACATCTGTATCAATGACACATGTTTATACAACTTGAACCATATGCATACAAAATGATATTTGTTTATATACAAATATAAATGATAAATTTGAAATACGAAACACAATGATATATTTGCATTGAAAAATAAATTGCATATTTATGTATTTTAGTCTCAAGCAAATACAATTAATCAATATACTTATTTATATACAAAAATACGAATGATAAATTATACATATTAACAACTAAACTATTCAACTATAAATAATAAATTTATTTAAAATACATAGTATGACATAAAAAAATATAAAATACAACAACAAACGAAAAAAATAAAAAAATAAAAAAGGAGAAAAATGACCAAAAAATAAAAAAGAAGGAAAAAAATCAAAGAAAATGAAAAAAAGGCCACACAAGCACACTTCTCAAGTTCGATTTTTGTTAAATTCATTTCGTCTCAAAATATCAATAATAAGTCCATGATTCTTAGATTAAACCTTGTAAAAAAAAAGGACTGCAAAAAAAAAAAGAAATATAGAAAAAGATGAAAAAATAGAAAGAAAATATGATTTAGGCTACAATTATGATTGTACTAGCGTGTAATTGTAAGGCTACAAAAATAAAAAAAAAAGTGAAAAAATAAAAAATAAAGAGAAAGCAACTAAAAAATGAAAAGAAAAATGGAAGAAAAAAAATTGAAAAAGAAAAAAAGAAGAGAATAATAGAAAATAGAAAAAGAGAGAAAATACACGAGAAAAACTATGAATTATAATTAGGAATAGTTAATAGGCAAAAAAAAGTGCTATGAATTGTAATTAATTAAAAATTGGACTTTAAGTGGTAATAAAAACCCAATAATGGCTAATCCGGGTAATTTTTCCTTTTCAGTATAAGCCGTGTACCATTTCCATTTCTGAAACTCAAAGTTCGGTGAAATACCACCACTAACCTCTCTTTTTGTTTCTTAAATTGATTAGAAGACCCAGTATTTCTCAGCAAAAATCTCTAATATTTGATCGTACTTATCGGAAACAGCTCATTTCGGTGACCCATCACCACCAGAAATGGCGGAAATCGCCAGTGACTCAATTTATTCTTGACGTTGCTTAAGCTGTTTCTCCTTGAAAACTTCCCACGACTTACCTAGTCTTTTAGCAGTACATTCAAGAACTTGGGCAACAATCTTCTTCCACTTGTTGCCTTACTTTGCCTGAAGAGTGATAACAAGATTTTGTTCATCTGGGGTTAAAAATCCCTTCTTAATCCCAGGTTTCAAGTACTTTTTCCAACGTTCAAGGCAAGATTTTTCTTTAGATGATTGATATCGAGCATGTCGTCTTCCTTCCTTTCTTTCCTTTTCATTCATAATTTTCTTTCTATTAGAACTCTTAAACCTCCATACCTTTACCTTTTCCAATACTCCAATTTACCTTTCTCATTCTACAAATTTTGTATAAAATATCCAACAATCTGCATTCAATTAACTTGCTATATTTTTTTTCATTATAAATTTATTCAAAATTGATACAAAATAATGGCTTTAACTTCAATTTTAGTTCCAATAATAATAAAATATAGAGGTGTATGAATGTATTATATGTGCTATATGCACACAAAAACATGCACAAATTTCTATCTATCCATTTGAAAAGGTGTATCATTGTGCTATATGTACTATATTAATTTGGTATAGCTACTGTATATGCTTGCACAGATTTCCTTTGTAAAAGGTGTATTTATATGGTATATATATTGTATCAATGTGGTATAAAAGAGTATCAATCTAGTATAAACGAGTATCAATTTGGTGTATGAACACCGCATATGCATGCATATATTTTCCTTCTCTATTATAAAAGTGTAGCAATGTGGTATAAAAGAGTATCAATTGGGTATAGGGATCCCCTTTTTCTTTTTTAAAAAGTGTATCAATAAAGTATAAAAGTATATCAATGTGGTATAAAGTATCTATTGGGTATAGAGACTGCATGTGGTTGACTGACTCTAATTGTTATAAATTGGGTCAAATGGCTAAAAAAGAGAAATAAATTGGGTCGACTGGCTCCAATTGTCCACGTTTTCAAATTGTGGGCTTTTCTTTTCAAAATGGCCAGCCTATGTCCTTTCCCCTAAATATTTCAACTGGGCTTAAAAGGGGTTGTGTAGTTAGCCGTGAAGGTGTGATCCCGAATGACTGATACTAGAAACTCACATTTGCCGACGTGAGGGTTGGTCTAGATGACCGTGTACTTATGTCACACTTTATATATATTGTATCATAGATGGCGTAGGGTACGAGTATTTCTTGGCCTTCCATGATATCTTCGGTTCATGCGGCTAATATGCACTGGGGACCAACCAGGGGGTGACAACTGGACCCATATAGCCCGTGGGTTGGTTTTAGGACGGTCAAGCTACACAACCTAGGCTAAGGTTTTTAAATTACATGCTAAGCCATGTTCCCTACCCCGACACATTATATATATATGTATAAGCATATGCTTCTGTGCATTTGGATTTTTGGACCGATTTTGGATTATTGATCATGAAATTACTTTATCCATTATTTCTGAGTTACATGCTAGCACTCAACTCGCTAACCATCTTCGTAAGCTGTATCCCCATGCGATGCAGAAATCAAAAATATTTCTACTTTTCCTACACAATGACTAGGTGATCGTAGGATAGCTTGTGAATCAGATTAAAGTGGTGAGCTTCCATACTTTAGAAGACCTCATTTCATGTTTGGGGTTTCTTTATGTTATTGAATCTTTCCTTTGAACTTATTTTTGGCTATTATTGAGGGCATCTCCCGGTTCTTATTGATATTCGATTGGTTAGAGGTTTTATGGATATTACTGTGGACTTGGGTATTGTATATTGGGTTTTGACATATCGTAGATGTCTTTGAGTATATCTATTCTATCTTGTTAGATGTTCGAAATTTAGTCTCTGTTAGTGTGTATTCTCTATTTGACTAGGCAAAGGGGTGGTCTTCGATCCACGGCGGAATTGAGTTACCCATCATGGTCAGGACCTGATTCGAATCGTGACAGATGTGTTATATATTTGTAGTCTATATAAAATGTAATTTTCATTGAAATGATTTGTGTTCGTTTCCATTAATTAATACTAAATATATATTAACAAACACTTTTTTTATGTGTACTAAGTAAAAAACTTATTAAAAAAAGTAACTTAAAAATGATAATTTTTTAATTTTTCTGTTACTTAATTCAGTGGCAACAATGCTTGTTTCATATGATTTATTGATCAAAATTATCAATTATTGATTATGTATAACTTATATACAGTCTTAGACAAAATCGATGAAAATTCGACCTTTGATTCATCTTGATCATCTTATAATTAGACCGATTCTTGAGAAACTCACTAAATGAGTCATTCTAAGCCTGAAAGTGAGACTGTAAAATAATCAATCATTAGACAACCATTCTCAAAGTCCACTAACTTTTGCTTATCCTTGGTAAGACAGTAACAAAAAGCTTAGCAATAAAGTCCTTCAAATAATTCTCATGAATCAAGACCTTCGTTTTTAATTTTGACGGGACCTTTTTTATTTTTTGAAAAGTATCTACCTGAACATCTTTTAAGACTTTTCTCAATTTATCTTTAGTAAAATATTTCAACTTTTAACTTTCATTTTTCAAGCGAGCATCAAAATTCTAACATTTGTATGACTTACTCTAAGATTCAAGTATAATTCTTAAATTCCCTTTGGATCAATCATTCCTAGCAACTTATTAGCATACTTTTGAAAGATATTATCTGCATACATCCTAAAGCAGCAGCGACAGATTCAGTGTGTGAAGATTTGAAACTACTCATTTAATATCATCAAACTGTCACCGAGATGAAACTTACCTTTTATCTTATGTTACTTTTCTCCTTTTCCCATATTTGTTTCCCTTCAACTCTATCTTTTTTTCTCTTGCTTAGTAACTTGCATTAGTAGTTAATTTCAAATACCGAATATAAAGAAAATAGTAGATGACAATTCTCTCTATTATAGTGTCTTTTAATAAAGGTAAAAAATTCAATCAATATTATTCAGAACCCCACAATATTTATTTAAATAAATTAATATAACACTTATTTTTCTCATGCATTTCTTATCATATGTTTTTTGTACCATATAATTTTCTTCTCGTATCATATATTCTAGGAGTCTCTAACTTTTTCGACTTAAAAGTTCTTATTTATGACAATTCTTCTCATATAGTTTTGAAGTTAATATTATAACCTTCCGATAATATATCTAATAAATTATACGAATAGGAAAAAAATTATTACCTTCTCATCATCTAATGTCACAATATTCCTGATAATAATTATGTTCAATAGTAAACTATTATTTAAGCATATAAACCCCTAAAAGTTTTGGTTTATCTTATATTTTACTCTTTTCCTACCAATAATAAAATATAGAAACATCCTTTTTCAATTATTTATTAATTATAAGTGCAATGTAAGAAAAATGATAGAATCCTCATCTTTTTGTTCCTGTTTCTTGTCAAGCAACTCCAATATAGGGTACACACTAAACTTTCCTATCGGAATAAGATTTCCTCGCTATATGAACATAGTCAACAACTTCTATATTCTTAAGTTTTAATATTAGTGTTTAAATTGGACTTCATAATTATTACTCTAAGTAAACTCATACTAATATAATGTAGAACAAATAAAAAATGTTGATGAAATCAAAACTAAACAAATTACAAAGGATTTTCAGAATTGAGGCATAATAATTGGTGTATAATTTAAAGGACAATCTTTTTATGTACACCACAACAATAACATATTTAGTGTAATTTCACAAAGTGTGGTTTGAAAAGAATAAAGTTTGCGCAATCTTATCCTTACCTTAAAGATAGAAAGATTGTTTTTGATAGACCCTCACCCACTCAGTCATACTAAACATATCAAAGGAAACTTTGAAAAAACATTCCAACAAATTGAACAAATAGACGGTACTAAAGAAACTAAAGTTACATAATTCAGATTCTAACAAAAAGAGAGAAATTTATTGACACTGTCAAAACAACAAACCATATCTAAAAACAATTTGAAAGCACACGAAAAAGGTTAAGACATCTAAAATCTTTCTGTTCCTACATACTAAGGGATGTATTTACTTCCATTACAGTGTTGGACTCCCACCTTTGCCAACCAGGGGCGGAGCTACAGCCATCGAAGGGTGGTCAGATGAATACCCTTCTTGGGATTTTTTTTTCGACTATATAGGTTAAATATAGATATTTATGGTTATATACACGTTGTTGCACACCCTTGATAAGATAGAGAAGCATAGTCCAGTGGTCAAGAGTGTGCATTTCCGCATCAACAACCTGGGTTTGAACCTTGGCAGGTGTAGCAGTGCTTTATTTTCATGTTTTAAAAACAGTTCTTTGACCTTGTAAAAAGAAGGAAAAATCTGAACACCCTTAACCAAAATTCTGGCTCCGCCACTGTTGCCAACATAGCATAATACTCTATCTCAGACTTCCTGATCGGAGGGCAATTATTGGCAATGATGATAAGTTTCCCTGTAATTTGTCAAAAAAAGAATAAAATAGAAACGCATGTTACATCGCAGTCAATACTACTCCATGTCCATTATTAGAGATCAAAAAATCAATTTCCCCCCATTAAACTTATACACTATGTTGCTCGAACTTCAAAAATGTCAACGGGTGCATATCGAATTTGCCAGAGCTAGTGTATTTTTGAAGAATCCGACATGGATGTGGGATCGAAAGTAAAAAGTCCCCACAACTTAACTTATAAAAGATTCAATCTCTACAATACTAAAAGGAAAAAATACTTAACAAACTAAGGAGCTAAAAAATAACTTCCGAGGTTAGGTAATACCGTATTTTTTCGTGGTTCCTTTGTCTTTATCACAACATCATCAAATATGATGTCGACGGATGGATCAACGAAACTTATGACACCCTATGTGATAAGTAATGCAAGCAATCACAAATTTTGTAACAGATATTAAGACAAAATCATAAAGAAGAAAAGGTGTTGCAAGAACATAGAAAAGACATGCATTATCGAGCAACATTTTTTTGACCGGCATTAAAGGGCTTGAGTTGCACTTCCAGTATCATTTTAGGTGTAGGGTGATGCAATCCATATGTTTATCGTTTGTTTTTGAAATGTATAGGTCCTTGATTAAGAGCACCTCAATTTATGTGTTTCAAGTACCTGCTGCAATTTGATACATAAGGATTACCAATGCCACGAAGAAAATCACAATTCTCCTATGTATAAGCAAGCACTGAAGATAAAATTCATAATTCGAGAAAAAATAAAATAATTTATTCAGTTATACATTCAAATGAAGCACAAATAAAACAACTTATTCGGTAAAATTCTACCATCTTAAAAAAAATCATAAAATACAAATTAATCACAAATCAACCTAAAATTAACAAAAACTGACTGTTCACTACCAGAAATTAGGTCTATGGTGACGGTTGCAAAACCATTGCAATAGGCCAAAAAACCGTTGCAATAGGCCTATCGCAACGGTTCAGCAACCTTCCCATAGGTGGGCGTTGCGATAGGTCTATGGCAACGGTTTTTGCGACGGTTGTATAAACCATCGCCATAGATAGAGCTATAGTGACGGTTTCGTATAACCGTTGCCATAGATAGGCCTATTGCGACGGTTATTTTTTGACTTATTGAGACGCCTATTTTCATCTATTGCAATGGTTATGAACCGTCGCAATAGATGCTATTGCAACGGTTATGAACCGTCAAAATAAATGCTATTGTGACGCCTTTGCTATTCTGTTGCCACGCTTTTTGACTACCTATTACAACTATTTCATCACTTGTTGGGACGTCTATTTTCATATATTGCAATGGTTACGAACCGTTGCAATAGATTCTATTGCAACGACATTAAACCGTTGCAATAGCATCTATTGCGACACTTTTGTTATTAAATTAAAAAGATTTATATAAATAGTCGTGTTAATGTAAATTTTTATTTATATACATAATAAATTATAACACAATATACACATCACACAACAAAATCATTAATTAATAATCTCATTATTCAAAATATGCAACAAGCTAGTAATTTAAACCCAAAAGTAAAATGTAATCCAAATGATTAGTTAAGTTTTTACATACTAGCAAGTTCAAGTCGCGATAAGTTTAGAAAAATTCAACACAAAACTATTTATATTAGTGCATTTATCCACAACCCAAAAATCTTCTCAAGTATGGTCAATGTCTTCATCATTTTCTTCATCTCTTTCTTCATACACCTATAAATAGAGAACAAATAATATAAATTAGCACTTAAATGACAACATAAAAAGGAGAATTCCACAACAAATTTAAATATGAACCAACTGATAAAAATCCAAGTGAACCAGATAATTTCCGATCTCAATTATTATTTGAACTTTTGTGTATGATCTCCACTGATAAAGAAGCTAATAGAGGAACAATTCAGACACGAGTGGGTTAATGACCTTCAGTTTTTACTTTTCCTAGGACCAAAAATATTTGGTGATAGGGGTTTGGTTCCTTTGTTTAAACCTTTGGTGCATCATCCACAAAAAAAAAAATTTACATTTCCAAACAAAGGACACCAAAGCCCACCTAATTACCAATGTCAAAATATCTAGAAATTCTTGATGAAGAAATTATTATTTGCCTATTACACTTTCTTCTTTAAATAAAACCATAGTGTTCGAACAAAACTCACCTCGACTATTTTACATAGAGTACCTTGGCAACACGCCGAGGCAGAGAAACCTCCATGAGTGCTTGTATCACTTGCTGTCAAGGTTTTGCAAAAAAATTCTGGTTGTGGTTTATTTGCTTTCATAGACAAATTTGACCTCAATAATGCCTCCTTGTCAAACTGCACACAAAGACGTTCATGTTACCTGCATTTTAAATTTGATTAGAACAGGCTATACTTGATAGAGGGCTATGTTTGTCCCACAAAAAAGGAGAAAAGAAACACCAAAATGAAACCAAAAAGGGAGAGTCATATCGAAGGAACTGGTTGTAGTGTCATTTGAGCATGCACTTCATCTGTTTTGGGATCAGCCTAAATAATGCAAAAGAAAATATATTGACGTAGAACAATATATAAATTACAGTTTTTATCATGACAAGTCAATCAGGAACTTCACGTACATGCAGGGTGACATTGTGCAGAAGACAAATTAACTTTGATGGAAGGTTTGGATAGTTTGGAATTTGGGCTTCCACATCTTTTTTGATATATTCAGCACTCTGAAAATATACATTCATTCGTAAACAATAAATAATCAAGAGAGAGTGACTACTTTAGAAGAGATAACACCCTCAATTTAATAGAATTCCAAGATTATTAGCCATTCATATTAACTAAGTTTATATCAAACAGGGAACTGTATAATCTATTTTCAAAGGATGTGTTACTGATGAATAGATGATAGAAGCAACTTTTATCGAAGCATATAGTGAACCTGGGAAAATCATGATTTGCAGATTTTGCATGAAGCTGCAATGGGGATATTTTCATGCCCTTTGCATATATTTATTAGAGGTTTATCTGATTTATGTTTTTGAAGGTTAAACGATGGCCGTTAAGGTTATAAGGTTAAACGGTGACCGTTAAAGTTATAAGGTTAAATAATGGCCATTAAGGTTATAAGGTTAAACGGTGGCCGTTAGCCTTACAAGGTTATAAGGTTAAACGGTGGCCGTTAAGGTTATAAGGTTAAACGGTGGCTGTTAAGGTTATAAAGTTAAATGGTGGCCGTTAAGGTTATAATGTTAAATGGTGACCGTTACGCTCTACCCTCCAGAGTCCACTTATGGGATGATACGACGATACTGGATATGTTGTTGTCGTTGTTGTAATGAAGTGGAAGACTATATCAAACTTGTGGGAATCTAGCTGATCCCGCCGACAGGAGTAAAGGAAGGTCTCTTTCGCCTAAGAGCATTTGTACGAAGAAAGGAGTCTCGTACAAAGGGTTGGAAAAAAGGCTTTTACCTTATTTCAGGTGGATTAGTGCATATCTATTTGGGCGGAGGCAGACAATGAAAAGACAGAAAGAAGATAATGATGCCAGCCAAGTCGACAAAGACATTCAGATATGTAAAAGGTAAAGAAAGACGTGTTAAGCTTGTGTTTTCCCAGCCGACTCACACACGACTGTCTTTTTTTTGATTGAAGAGTCGGAAGTCCCGAGAAAAATAGCATCTCATAAGTTTTCAGAAGTAAGACGCAAGAATAGGTATCGGTAAAGGAAAAAACTCAGTCGGACTATAGGTTTTCCTATGTTGAAAGACTCTAGCTCCTATGTACGATAACAACCATATCAGAGAACTATTTATTGCCATAAATAAATGTAAGCCAAAAATCCAAACTAGTCGTGGTCGACTATATGAATCCTCTGTATATATCTCAAAATCATTTACATCACTACGATATCTATCAATTCCAAGCTTTATTACTGGCAATTCTATTTCTGATAATCATCTTCTCTAAGATGGTCAAATTTATTAGATGAGTATTGTCTAACGAGGCACCTATTTTTACCTTTCAGATAATACTAGATCCGGCAAATAAGTACAAAAGCGTACAGACATACAGTAAACAAGATTCAACAAAAGGGATGCATGTGGAGCTTAAATTTAACAAAGCATAGAAATTTGGCGGCATAATACATAGCCAACCCCTTAAAATAGTTCAGCATATTCCAAGAAGTAGAAACATACCTGGAGCTTGGATAAAAAAGAGAACCAGAAAATAACAAACCTTCGACCTGAAGAAAGTCGCACCGAGCAATGAAATATTATACATGCCTAAAAACACTCCTAAGTCACTTCTTCCACCTCAAGTCACCTCAACCATATGAAATGCCAGATCCCCGCCTCACTGTGAATGATTTTAACAACACATTTTTGAAGTATAGGGGTATTGTCAAATTTGTGTATGATTTCATTATATAGGGGGGAGGTTTAAGTATTGATTCGGTAGGCTATTCTAGCATAGATAATTAAGAAACAAAACTACTTTTGAAGAAGGAAAACTAAGACAAAAAGAAGAAAGATAACAAACCAGTGTAGAAAAGTTCTCACTCAAGCATGTTGAAGTCGGACGATTACTAATACTCCTTCTTGACCAACTCGTTTGCAATCTCGATGTCAACTTATCACATTCTGGGATTAAAGATATAGTTTGGAAGTACCACAAACCTCCATAGGTGGAGGGAAAAAGAAAATTTTTAAGAGAAGTTAGAACAAAGTAAAGCACTGTATTTTTATCAGTAAGAGAGTGTATCTAATCAGAAGTGTGCTGCCGATGTCTTATACAACGACATCATTGAAATAAAATGTTAACAATACTAACACTAATTCGCTGACCCATCAGAATTCTAAAGCTAAGTTTTGCAACAAAAGAAAGCATTGAAATATGACATAAATATAATATTAGAAAGGGGAAAAGGAGAGCTTTATTTCAGTCATGTTACTCCAGGCCATAGACAGATAATTTGCAATCACACTCAAAATCGGTGATCGTGTTCAATATTATCTATCATGTAAAAATTACAGACCATTTCACCTCTATTCACAACTAAAACCTAATCACGCATTTAGTATAATGGTGAGGCAGAAAAACATAGAGGAGCGGAATAGAAACCTTTTTAATTACAGCAGGACTTGGTGAAGTTATCAAAGCTAGATAATCCAGGAACTCATGAGATGGACTTAGTCTTTGACGAAGCATTTTGATGTGCGGATCCAAGTTTTTGGATCCAATGAAGAAACCCCTTCTTGTGGTGAAACATTGAATTTTATACTAGATTTAGAGTTTTGTCATGCACAACTGAAGATTCAAACTGCTCTAGTACCTTTATAGAAAATGTTTAGAATGATATGGTGGGAGAGTTAACAATCCCTTTTCCAAATGAACAAGACCTTGGGCAATCCACACCTGCAGCAGTAGTAATTCCAAAAATCAGAGTGGATTGGATACTTAATATTACAGAGTTGACATAAGAGAACAAGGAAAATTAATTCTTACACAGAACAAAGGTTAGCTTATTTGTAGTAATAACTGGACAGAATATACAGCATGCCAGCTATTCTGACATTGTTTTTTCCTGCACCTATCAATCCCAAAGAAACGATAGCAGCTTATATACAACATTTAGATAAGCAGTTCATATTTGAGAATTTTTTTATAGCAACAAAATTATCTACTTTCTGCTGTTCTTCAAACATACCGTAGCTACTTTGGAGTCTACATCATGACTAAGCTTTCTTAGAGTGTTCATCACATTGACCTGTCTGAACCAACAAGGAGCAAAAGTTATGCTTGCACATGACCCAGAAAAAAAAGAGCAAAAAGCCTGGGCATCTACTATTTAAGAGTGAAAGACCTACTTGTTACACTATCTGTTGTACGTCACCTGATCCTCATATTGATGATAGTATAAGGGAAGGTTTACACAACAACACTGGAGAACTTCCTATACCATCTTTACTTAAGTCTTCACCCAAAATAACCTCTAGAATCACTAAACCACCCATTTAGATGCAATATTATACATGTCCTCCTTATCAGAGGTGAAAATATCCATTGACATGCCATTTATTCTATAGAAGAGTCAGTGGAGCATATCAGAGTTTTTTTAACTAAGTTATTAGTGAGTTTTTGACATTTTAAATTTAGCTATTACTACTTTATGTAGCTATTTCATCGGAAGGGGTTCGGATGAACCACGAACCATAAAGTGGCTCTGCCAATGTCCGTGAAGTTAAACATCTAAAGTAAATTCGTCACACAAGTTTAGAATTATTTTAATATCTCTTATCTATGGTATTAAACAGTGGAAATAACACCATCTAATTAGTATTGGTGTAAATTCCAGTAACTTATAGCTGTAATTCGTGACTGGTTTTACGAGTGCAAATAGCTTTTTAAAGCCACTTCTATTGTTATTATTTCAGTAAATCATCAACATTATGCCAATTATACAAAAAAATTAGTCTGGCCAGAATAAATAACATTCGTGCCGGAATATTACTCCACATCTCTCAACTGAGAGACTGCTCTCCCTTTTTAACCACTTAAGCTAACTGACACACCACATTTCCTCCCCAAAAAGAAAAGATTTTAGTTGGATTTTTATGACTCCTGATGTTCAGGAGACACAAATTTGATATACTTCCTACTGTTGTGTTGTAGATATCTATCGAATATGCAAATCAACAGAATCAGTTTCCTCAATCTGACTGCAATCACTAGGCAATACTTGTGTAGCATTTTCTAAGTAACAGGCTAAGGATCATCCTTTCCACTGACATCATTTCTCGTTAATCTGAAAAAACACATGAACAAGAATAACAATCTAAACATAGAAACTACATTATATACAAATTAAATCAACAATTAAGACTACAATAATTAAAACTCTAACAAGTAACACTCATCTTACTCAACTTCTGGTTGTCAATATAACGCATTTCGACATCTTCCCTAACATAATGACCGTAATCATTAGAATTACAAGGAGAAATAAAAAATTTTCAGGCAATCAAATGAACCTAAGAAAAAACCAAAATCCCAAAAAATTAGGTCAAAGTCATAGAAGAATACACTAACCTTAAAATTCCTAAATTGAAGCAATTGAAGTGCAAATTTGAGAGAAATTGAAGTGATAATTTGGTCTGACTTTTCAACACAAATCGACTTTCGAAGCGGCACCAGTAACACCCACAGCTCTCACCATCGGTAGCTCATTACCAGACCATCTCCATAAGATTGAATGGTTTGTACCAATTGTAGCGACTGTCGTTAGCGATTTTAGCGATTTTGTAGCCCTAATCGTCGATTGTAGCTATGAGAAGCTATACGTTTAAGCTAAGAAAGTAATCGCATCGTCGATTCGATTGTAGCGATGAGAAGCTGTAGGTTTAAGCTGAAAGAGAAATTCCATCGTCGATTGTAGTGAGAGAAATAACAGAGAATGTTTAAGCCCTAATCGTTGATTGTAAAATGAATAAGGTTTAAGATGTAGGAAAGCTTTCTTTTGGCGGACTGAATGAAAAGTTTTTGTGAAAATGGAGGGAATAAATTAAGCGTTGCCATAGCTTCTTTTATTTAGCTATTGCAACGCTTATGGTCAAAATCAATGGTTAAAATGTTAAATTAGAGCTAACAGAACAATAATTTTTGGCAACACTTGTAACCGTTGCAATAGACCACCTATTCCAACGGTTTGTTAACCGTCGCCAAAAAGTTAGTTGCAATAGGGGTACTTTCTAGTAGTGGTTATAGTTCACTTCAATTTGACTTTAACTTTGTTCAAGATGTTGAGGTAACAAAATTTTATGAATTCTTGATCAGCATGCAATAAAATAAAGAACATTAATATAAATCCACAAAAATAATACTTCGTATGTTGCTAAATTTCTAAAACTTACAAGTTCAAGAAAAAAAATACTTTAGGTTGCTGGAGAGGGAAGGATATGCCAACTACTAGAGGCAATGGACAAAAATTGAGTGGTTGTCCATATAAAGTAATTAGGTTTAGAACTTCTGAAAGTAATTGATTTAAATTCTCAAAATAAGGAAAACAATTAAATGGTTATTGTTAAATAAAGTTTAAACATAAGGAAAATAATTACATGACTGTTGGTGTTATTATGCATTTTAATATGGATAAACAACATAAATCCCAACCTCTATGAAAGTAATTACATAGGATCCCGATTATATTTTCTCTCTCCCAACTTTTGAAACATACTTATACATTACTATGTCTCTTATACGTTACTACAATGTATGAGGCGAATCGATTTGACTATAATTATGCAAATAAAATTTGATACCATTATTATCTCTCACAATTAACGCTATTAATTAATACACTGATTTTATGGAGGCATGAAATTAGTTAGTAATGATAAACCTCAAATATTAATATAAACAAAGTAGTAGACTTCTTTCATAATAATACACCTTAAAACAAGGAACATTTTCATTTTCTCCTAAACAATCACCACTCCTATTACTATTAAAATTCAATTTTGTACCACTTATCTTAAATCAGAATGTACATACAACTTATTCTAAAAATCTTTAAGCATGATTAAGCAGTTATATTCTCTTTGGGGATGTCCTAAGATGGAAATAACGTACGTAAATTGGGACGGAAATTACGCGCATTAATTTATCTTAACTGTTAGTAAAATACAGTAGTAGATGATCAGAGCTTTCATACAATTTTTTTTACCACTAATTAAATACCCCTAAACAATTAACAAATCCTTTTTACCACTAATAAACTTTAAAAATAAAACCTTCTCAATAGCCATCTACGATTTACCCCATAATAACATCTACGATCTACCCCCATAATAAATTTTAAAGTAAAAATTTCTCAATAGCCACCTAAGAAACACAAAAAAGGGGTAAACATAGAATGAAACTGCCAAAACAAATAAAGGACAACCTGATGCAACAGTCCTTCACATCTATGTGAAAACCTTATACAAATCATAAAATAATCTTATACACTTTCACATGTATGTGTACGTCTTATACAACTCACGATATAATCTTAAAAAAATGTATAATGTAATCTTATACATAGAATAATATTTGATATTATTTTTTTATATAATCTTAATAAAAGTATACTGTAATCTTATACATAGAATAGAATGTATAATATAATCTTATACACTAAATCAAACAACAGTTTCACATATATGTGTAAACCTTATACAAGTCATAATATAATTTTATACAATTTCACGTGTATGTGTACACCTTATACAACTCACAATGTAATCTTATACAGCTCGGACCAGACTCCATTGCAAAGTTTATACTTTATGTTTATGGATTAACCACTTTCAAATAAATAGAAAAAAAAGAAAAGATCTGACTTTGAAAAATATGAAAAATACGAAAATATTCAACTCTCACAATAGTATTGAATTACAAAATCGGATACTTTGATGAGTTCATGCCTGCAACAAAGAAAAATTTGAATTCAAATTTGATTTGGTAAAGTTGAAAAAAAAAAACTTAAAATTAAATGAAGAAAGTGAACTTTGTTCAGTTAATGGTTGATAACTGAATAATTTGAAACTCCCAGATCAAGTTAGATTGATTTTAGGCGTAAATAAAGGAGCACAAATATTAGGCAAAAAATGGTGCATAAAATATGGAGCAAAAAATATTATTTTTGTATGTATGAGGGGATGAGAGAGAAAGTAAAAAAAAAGGGATTTCAGTAATTAGTTTGAGATTTATGTAATTCCTTTTCCAATATGAGATTTATTGTAATAAGGTAAAGTTATTTTGTGTATATATGTTTAATATTTGATTTAAAATTTTAATTTGCATGATAATTTATGGACATAAAGTGAAAAAAGTGGTGTCATTATATTTTGATAACTTTTGTAACTTTCTAACACTTTATTTGTCCAATTATTTACCACATTATGTCTTGTAACTCATATGACCATTAGTTTCTTGTAACTTCATGGCCATTAGTTGCATGTAACATATGTAACAACAAGACTATTTATCTACCCACATTACTACCCCTCACTCATCCTATTGATTACATGGAAGAATTCTTAACCTATAAATAAAGGTATTTCTTCCTTTGTTGTGAGATATAAAAAAGATGATAAGTGTGAAAATTATAATAGTGAAAGAGAGAGTTGAGACAAAGAAAATATTCTAAGTTTTTAACTATAGTCATGATACAAAAGAGAGTTTTATTTGTTGAAGGAATGTGTTCTTATGGTGGAGCTTTGGACTCTTCAACTAATCCAGAGTTACTTGAGTTGTACATCGTTGATGGAATGTTGTATCTTGGAGGGGACAAGTCAAGAGATATACTGCTGGATCAATGTAGATTATACCACACTGGGCTTGAATCTCCTTAAAGAAAGCGAGATATCCACGTCTCAGCCAAGAAGAAGATTATCTAATTTTCTTCCTTTTTTTACGTTCTTATTTCAACTGTAATTATTGTAATTGTGGTATATTACACCAACAATGACTACTCCTAATATAAGCATATTTTTGTGGGCCAAAATTTTGCCGTATCATTTTCTTTGTTACAAAAATCCAACAAAATCAATTTTATATGAAAAAAGATTTCTTGCCATTTTTTTTTCTCATATTCAATATTTAATATTAGAAAAAAGTGAAAAGACAATTTTGTCTGTTACAGAGACTTTTAATGAAGGGTAAAAAGTTCAAACAATATTTCTAAGACCCTTCACACTTTTAATATATTAGAGATAGAGATTAGAAATTTCATAAAATTCTCTTTTTTCAGTTTTTCAATATATAAATTTAGAAGAGATACGTTTGAGAAAATACATTTAACATGACAGCTAATCTGCGTTAAAAAAAATTAAATAATGAAAATATTCATAATTGAGGATTAAATCACGCTTCATTAGTACGAAAATTCCCAGAAAAATATAGTCCGTTTTAATGGTGTCAATCAAAAGAAAATGAGCTTCATTATTCTTGAAAAATATAATCGTTATCCTTCTTCTCTATTTTTTTATTGTTTTTTTTCAAGGATTCGTAATAAATATCTCTGTCCTATTAGGACATTTTGATGTTTGATTGTATGATGTCAAGTATGAAGGATACAAGATTGATGTCACTGTAGTCGGAGATGTACCAATGTTGATTTCAATTGCTAGCTCAGGGAAAGCCGATGAAGCTTTTTCCTCACCAGCTATTTCACTGTCGGATATCATAGTATATGCAATTCATATGCCATGAATACAAATTAAAAAAATCAGATTATAATTAAGAGATGTACTCATGAATTGCTTGTCAACTGTTTATAATCTAAATTTTAAGTTCCTTGTTTCTTAAAATTTTAAGTTGAATTATAATTTGTCAAAGTATGCAATTCATCATTGTTTTAAATGTTCTGACAAACAAAAATATGTATCTCATGTTGAATGAATTTAGCCAAAATTACAAAGTTGTTTCCATGTTTAAGCCAAGTATATGTATATCACATTTTGATACTTTAATATTAAAGATGAGATACGTAATTTTGATTACTGATATATCAATTTCTGAACTATTTGGTAGAGATACATAATGCATTGGCTACACCAAAAAGAGATACATATTTTTCTAAATATAATGAATTTTAGATTATCTTTTTTTTTGTGCTATCAGATACATATCTTTTTATCAACTCTAAAATCCCTATATAACAATGTAACTTAATCCATTGATACTTTGAATCATTTAATTACTAGCCATTATTTTTAAACAAGACAATAATTGTTGTTTATATTAATCAATGAGAAAAGACATAAAGTCACCACTCAACTTATCTGAGATTCGCAAAAAGATACTTTAACTTTGCGGGCGACCTATTATGCCCCAAAACCATTCAAATTGATATTATTATGTTATTTTTGGATCAAATCTAATTTTTAAAAGTAGGTGTTGACCACACACCAATTACTAATTGATACGTGTTTTTTTAATTTAAAATATTTTTTTTTATTTTTTCTTATATATTTTTGTTTTTGTTTTTATTTTTCACTCACCTATTCATCATCTTCCTCAAATTTCTACTTCAATCAATCCTTACCCAATTTTTTTTATCTTCTTTAACTAAACTTTCTTCCCCTCCACTATCCTAACTCCACCATTTTTTATCATCTCAAAATAAGAATTATAGAGATGCAATCACATTTTTCCAAAATCCCCTTCTTGATAAATTGGCAAAGCCATATATTTATCAAAAATCTCTTCTTGATAATAAGCAAAATTATATTGTTTGGCTTTTATCCCCTTTGTAGTGTAAAAATTAAAATTTTATTTGTCATCCTTCATAAACAACAAAATAGATTGTCCCCCATTTTTTTTTTCAGAAAAAGAATTTTGTTTTGAGAAAATGAGAGAGAAAAAGGAGAAAAAAGGTGTTTAAAGTAGCTCATGAATCGGAGCAACATGGGAGAGTCTAAGATGGTCACTAGATTTTTTTTTTCTCAAAAACTTCAATTTTATTTCAATGGAGCTTTGGGGAAGAGGGGAGAGAAAATAAATTTTAAAAAGAATTTAAAAAATTATTGACACGTGCTAGTTTTTCATTTGTTCTTGTAGTTAATTTTTATCATTCACGCGCCTCATTTGCGTGGAACACAAACCTAGACTGAAATTCAGTCAAAATGATCTATGTATAATGGTTTTTACAACTTCTGTGGGGTAATAGGTCGCCTGTAAAGTTAAAGTATCTTTTTGCAAATCTTGAACAAGTTCAGTGGTGACTTTATGTCTTTTCTCTTAATCAATTCAATATAAGAGTAGATAAATGTTATATAAGAAATACTTATTATAAATGATAAGACACATTTGACACATAACTAGAATTGGTGTTATAATACTCATCTAACATATCCATTTAGGATAAAAATATTTGTTAAACGTCATTTTTATTTATAACTGTAGAGAGACATAACTTCATTGATACATACCTAAGATACATTATCAATGTTTAATTTTATTTTTTATATTTTTTATTTTATATTTTAGTGTAAATACATTACATTATATTTTTTACTATAAAATATAAATATAAGAGATACAAAATATGCATTGGTATCAGACACAAAAAACTAAGATATATTATGTATCTTCAATACATAATTATGTATCTCAGTGTAAATACATTGCATTATACTTTTTTCTATAAAAAACTTAAATATAAGAAATACGAAATATGAATTTGTATCGGACAAATCTTTAATTTAATTTTGTAGATTCATGTATTCAATACATATTATAGTCTAAAATAAGTTATAATAATGTATCTAACACATGTATGTTATAATTATGCATTTGATACATATTGTAAAAGGGCGGATACATATGAAGGAATAAATAGAACTACTGGATTAAAACAAATTTAAAATCAAATACACTAGACAAAATAGTATCAACATTTGTCTTTGTGAGCAACACAAAAAAATCAGTCAAGATAGTTGTAGCTGTAACAACCGAAAAGACAATTACAAAATTATACAAAACCAACATAACTATAACTATTCAACAATAACCACGTCATCTTCATCAGGTGGTTTGAAGTTGAATTTTAATCTCTGCGGGTCTTCATTGTTACTAAAATATTCATTCTCAGCCTTACAACTCCATAGCTGCATAACAGGGAGGCATATCTCAAATGATGGTACTGAGTAACAATCCCAGAAGATGGTACGTCTAATTTATCACTCAGATAAACGACAATACAATCACAAATATTCCACAAACACTGCATCATGAATCGTAAGAATAATAAAAACACAAAGTTTGATAAATGAAATAAATGATGAAAAAATAAAGTAATACATACTGTCAAAGTGCATGACTATATTAATATGGGAATGGATTGTAGTGTTATAAATATATTAATACTTTAGTCAAAGTGTGAGCTATGGAGCGACAGAAGGATAAATGGGGGGGGGGGGGAGATTTTGCATCGAGAATTAGAGTAGTGATGGTATTGACAATAGGTACAATAAATATAGTAGTTTTTTTTCTGATTATGTGTCATGGCCTAAAATAGGATCATGACTGACGTTAAGGAGGTTGGGACACCAAAGCAAGCCTTGTCAAAATTCTAAAAAAAATAGAACAGAGTGTCACCTGTTTCTTGGGCCTATCAAAAGTTTTTCTATCTCAATTCAACAAACATAACATACCAATACCACCAATAATTCATCAACACCATCAAGAATGCACCAATACCACCAAATCACAATATAAAATCCATTTTCAAAACATGAGAAGAAGTCCAATACTCCACAAGTCCAAATTACTGAGAATACTTATGTCTAATAAAAAAATAACTAAGGAGTGACTCTAAGAGTATATAAACCACAATGAATAAATAAATTATCTGCCTTCGCGAACAAGTGCGGTGCTCACCAGGAATATGCTACTTTGAGATCTTTAGCTAACGAAATTCTCTCCGTCACCTGCGTTCTCTGTAAAAAAAATAGTGAGGAGTGAGACACTATCTCAGTAAGTTATAACACTTAACCATGACCATTTTAATTGGGAAAGATCATTAAACATCATGAAATAAATGCTCCTTCAAAAACAGTAACAATAAACACTATCATTTGTTTCGTGTAAGCAAGATGGACTAATAGTTTAGTAATTGGTATGACTTCCCTCTATCGGATCTATAATCACATCATATCAATCTCGTGTTAGTTTTCTTGTTTAGGCCGACTTCATGATAAAATTAGATTACCCAACCTTCAAAGTTCCTTGGTATATTTCAATTCATGAAACTTTACATCCAAGACCGCACCTTACTACTTATAATTTTTATCTTTAGCAATTAAGTTTCAGTACCCAAAAAAATTACTTAGATTAGAAATCATAATAAAGATAGCAGAAAGGATTTACCCTAAACCCGATAGAAGTCTCCAAACAAACCCACTTATTCATCTTCTTCCTTCTTGATTTTTTTCTCCAATTCAAACAAGATGATTTTTATTTTTTATTTTTTTATTTTTGGTTGCTGCTATTGCGCGTTGCACGTTAAGGTTTCTTGCTACTTATGTGAAACCAAAAGGGCAAAGCAATATATTCTCTTTCTCTTCTTATTTTAATTGGGTTATGGGCTTGGACCGTTTCTCTTTCTTTTCCTTTTATTTTTTATAAATGGGCTTAGCCAATTATCTTATCTTTTTATACTTTTTTTTCTTTTGCAACAGCAATTACTCATTAATTTATAGTATATGGTATTACATTCTCCCCACCTTAAGAAATTCGATCCTCGAATTTAGAACAAGTGCACACCTGAAAACTGAAATAAGTGTGAATACTTGAGACTCATATTCTTTTCTATCTCCCATATAGCTTCTTCAATGGTATGGTTCTTCTATAAGACTTTCACGGACACAAACTCATTCGACCACAACTTCCTTACTTGACGATCAATAAGAGCCATTGGTTTTTCCTCATATGTTAAATTCTTATCCAACTGCAAGGTCAGTGCTTAGAGCACGCAAGAAGAATTTGATATACAGTTTCTTAGCATAGAGACATAAAACACTAGCTGGATTAAAGAAATCTCGAGAGAAAGTGCCAAACGATACGCTACGCCTCCATCTCAATTAAGTATCTCATATGGTCTTATATATCTCGGGCTTAATTTACCTTTTTTCCTGAATCATATCACACCCTTCATAGGAGAGACTCATAGGAACACCTTGTCCCCAACTGAAAATACTAGATCTCTTCACCTCTTATCCGCATAAGACTTTTGTCTACTTTGACCTATGAGAAACCTCTATCTAATCAACTGGACCTTGTCCATATCTTTCTATACCAAGTATGGTCCTAAAACCTTAGCCTCTTCATCTTTAAACCACCCGATAAAAGAACGATATCACCTGCCATACAAGGCTTCATATGGATCCATCTGAATGCTTGATTAAAAACGATTATTGTAAGCAAATTTAGCTAAGGGTAAGAAAGTATCCTAACTACCTCCAAAATAAAGAATTCAAGCTCTCAACATATCCTCTAAGATTTGTATAGTATGTTCAGACTGTCTGTCCGTCTGGAGATAAAATACAGTACTAAGATCTACTCAGGTACCTATTACTTCTTAAAAGGATCTAAAAAAATGTGAAGTGAATTGTGATCCCTTATTTGAAAATATGAAAAATAGAACTGCATGAAGTCGAGCAATTTCATTCATAAATAATTGAGCATATTTCATTCCACTATATGTAGTCTTTACTGGCAAAAAGTGTACTAACTTAGTAAGTCGCCCTACAATTATCCATACATAGTCATAATCTCTAATGGTTTGTGGTAGCTCAATTACAAAATCTATAGTAATTCTTTTCGATTTCTAATCTGGAATCCTGATCTCTTGTAGTAATTCTGCTGGTCGCTGATGCTTCGCTTTAACCTACTGACAAGTCAAATAACTAAAAACAAAGTTTGCAATATCTTTCTTCATACCTTCCTACCAATACTATTGCTTTAGGTCATGATACATCTTAGTAGAGCTGGGATGTATGGTATATCTAGAGTTGTGAGCTTCCTCAAGAATGGCCCGTCTTAACCTATTTGCTGTAGTTACAAATAACCGATTACCCACTCAGAGAATACCACCAATAGATACTCACCATCTTATTTTGAATAGATAAAACCATATCTCTATATTTACATAACTGCACATCTTCATATTGAGTGATTTTTATGTGCTCTACCAAAGAAGATTTATCTTGAACACATGCCAACAATACCCCTGACTTTCCAACACCAAGACTGACTCCCTTTTCTTTAAGTTTATGCATGTCTTCCGCTAATTGCCTCTTTCTAGGAGCTATATGTTCCAAAATACCCATAATTTCCTGCTCAAAGCATCAACCACAACATTAGCCTTTTTAGATGATACAAGATAGCACAACCATAATCCTTGAGTAGCTCATCCACCGATACTGTCGAAGATTTAAATCTCTCTACTAGATGATGTATTTTAAACTCTTATGATTGGTATAAATATCACAAGTTTTAAAATATAAGTAATCCCTCCAAATCTTAAGAGAAAATACCACTGCGACCATCTCCAAATTATGTGTAGGATAGTTCAGTTCGTGCTTCTTCAATTGTCTTAAAGCATATGAAATTGCATAATCATGTTTCATTAGAACACATCCTAATCCAACCCTCAAAGCATTCTTCCGTACATTAGAGCTTCATATTTTTCTTTGTTAACCTTGTCAATGGAGCTACAATTTTAGAGAAATCCTACACAAAATACCTATAGTAATTAGCCAAACCTATAAAGCTATAAATCTCTGTAAGTGAAGTAGGTCTAGGCAATTTTGGCACTACTTCTGGCTTTTTAGAATCCACCGAGATACCATCTTTATAGACAATATGCCCCAAAAATGATACAGAGTCAAGCCAAAATTCACACTTTAAGAACTTAGCATAGAGTTAGTTTCACCAATGTCTGTAATACAATCATCAGATGATTCTCATATTCTTCCTAGATACGAGAATGTAATACCCCATATTTCCTAACTTAAATTAACCCTAAGTACATGAGTTATCCTAAATAAAAATTTTAAAATACTCAGTATTTTTCAGTTTAGAGATTACCAATGCGTAGGAAATTCATCCAGCTTTCCAATGATATAAAATTCGCCCAAATCTGATACCCAAACGAAGAGTTATAGCCACTTTTGTGAAACAGTGTACCACCCAATACTTCAGCACGTCGCGGAGGCTGTCTAAATGGCAATAGTCATTTTTTAGTGAGCTGATATGATACCACCATGTTATTCCATAAGCTCAGTTCACAATTATCAAAATCCAGTAAGGCAACGCGATCATGGCGCGTCGCACCACCAGCCACAACCCAGTTGTCAATTTCCATCGCACCACATCGCGCCAAGGGTGAAATTCATAATCAAAGGGGCATCGTGATCCCACCGCATCACTCCAAGCCCCCAGTTTCTAGTTGTTATTTTTCAAAAACACGGCGCAATAGCGCCGCATCGCTCCAGCCTGCCAAATCGAGATTTTGAGCTAATTCTAAATTTTAATTCCAAGGGCTTTTAAGTACTTTTTCCTTACCCTAGTCAGCCTTTAACAAGAAATTCAACCCTAATAAACCTAGTTGCACCATTAGTCATTTAATTTCCCCTATATCAAAGCATTCTCTCTCAAGAGGCAAAAACCATAGTTCAAGATTTCAAGAACAAGCTCAAGAATTTCTCCAAGAACCTTTAAGAATTAACATTCCAAGGTATGTTCGGTGTTCATCTATGGGTTCCTTTTACCCATAGAGTCCACAAATCTATTTTTAAAACTACAAGATTGTGGAATTATCAACATCCATGATTGAATTAGGTTGAATTCATGTTTATGATATTAGTTGGATTTCAATCCATGATTTAGGTGCAAGTTCATGAAATTTAATAGCATGCATGATGAATATGTGATTATCTTGATAAACCCTTAAATTTACAAAGTGATTATGTGTCTATGATGTTAATTGGGTTTTAATCCGTGATTATAATAAGATTCATGAAATTAGATTATTATTTTATGGAGAATTATATGATTGCATGCTAAACCCATGAAATTGTAAGTTTGGGCATTGTAGTTGCTATGTTTATATGTTATCCATGAATATGTGCATGAAGTTGTGCTCCCCAAGTGTTTGATAGAATGTCCATGTATATAAAGTGATGAAATCATAACATGTTGGTAAAAGTACAAGCTTATGCCCTACAAGTGTTTGATAAAATGTCTCTATAGATGAAAATGAACATGTGTACATTGTTATGCTTTGCAAGATCATATGATGCTTTACTTCTCATGCTATCAAGTCCTGGAGGTATTTACTACCTAACAATTTAGCTGTTTTTCGAGAGCCAGTGTCAGTACAAAGTAGTATCAATCATGTCACGATCAGTAGAACTCAGTCAGTTACAGAACTCAAGAAAACTCAGTAAACTCAGTATCAATCCAGTCCATTTTAGTATAACTATTTCAGTGTCTTTTAGTTGGTAGTAGGATTCAGCACTGAGCGAACCTAGGAATGAGGTAATTCCTGTTAGTATAGGGTTTGACCCTTAGTAGCAATCTTTGAGTTACAGAACTACGTAGCCAGCGTAGGTTGGGATGACTTCCTGCCAGATAAGAGTTGGCATATCTCTTATGAGTTTTCCTGTCAGTGAGGGTTGACAGAATGTCTTCCTATAAGTTAGGGTTAACTTATAACTATTGTCTTTACCCGTGGTACGATACTGACACCCTTCTAGTTGGGGTTACAGATTGTACCCCTAGTCAGTTATCTTATTTTATTTGGGGAATGTCGGTTAGATGATTACCTACCATAATTTCAATTTCAGTCTTTAATTTAGAACTCAATTCAATTTTATAGAATTAGGACTGTCAAATACAGTCAATCAGTATCAGTACATCAGTTATCAGTAACTTCAAATATTAGTTAATCAGTTATTAAATCTCAATGCTCAGCTACAGAAAAGCTCAGTTACAATTATACATATATGTACAGTATTTCATACTCAGTGATTTACGTAGTAACAATTATCCATGTACTCCTATATTCAGTTACTCTATATCATTCAGTCAGTTACTGTTAATGCATATGAACGCTTGCATTCAACCTTACCTCATCTAGCATACCAGTATATTCCACATACTGACACATACTCATTTTTTGCACTATGATGTCTCATATCATAGATTTGGATGTTCAAGATCCCGACCGAGCTTAGATAGATTAGTTAGCAATCACAGATTTAATAGTGAGTCCTCATCTATTGAGGATGTGCTTTTATTTCAGTATTTCAGTTTATGAGTAGTTCAGTAGTTGGAGTTGGTTGGGGGCTTATCCTATCAACTTGATATTCAGATAGTTCAGTTAAAGGCTTTCAGACTAGACCAGTTCAGATAGTGTTTAGTTTTCAAATGTTTTACCAGATGTTATTATTATTTATCAATATTTAGATTTTGAAACTTATGGCAATTCATCCTAAATCTATATTTATTTCAGTATTATTGTTCAGTGCTCATAACAGATATCAATCATGGGTTAGCTTGTGGTCCTTCGGGATCGTAAGCCTCGTGTGACGACTAGGGGGTAGTATTGAGTCTTTACAAACTTGGTATTAGAGCCTAAGGTTCAACAGAGTCCTAGGGAGTCTAAAAGCCGCATCAAATAGAGTCTTGTGCAAGGGTGTGTAGCGTGCCACACTTATAGACAGGAGGCTATGAAATGTTTTAGGAAAAGTTTCCCTTTTTTCAGTATTCATGTCGTACAAGAGAGCATAAGCTCAAGCTAAATTCTCAGTATAATACTTTCCTTCCTTCTGGTTATAGAACATGCCTCCTAAAAGCACTAACAAAAGGAGAATTGAAAATCAGTCATCACCTCAGCCCGTTCAAGCATATCCCCTGGACGAGCATGTTTTTCATGTAGAATTCAGAGCTGCATTCACTACTTTAGCCAATTCAATAGTTGCCCAGAACAACCTACAGACTGTTGTCCTATCTAGGCTTAAGGTTCGCACTCAACAGAGCAAGGGCGAGAAGCGTAGAAAGAAAGATAAACAGAATAAGAGAGTCAGAACAAGTAGTTTTAGGCCAAGGCCAGAGGGTGGTAACCATTTCCAGTTTCGTCAGAAATTTTTAGCCCCAAATCCTTCTATAGATAGCACTTCAGTGCCAAACTATAGAAATATCAGTCGAGATAGTACGACAGACTCTAAGTCTCAGGATAGCATGAAAAGAGGTCGTACGCATCCACTTTGCTAAAAATATGGTAGAAATAATCAGGATGTGTTTAGTACTGGCAGTGAAGTATGTTTTAGGTATGGAAAGCCAGGCTATAAAATCAGATATTGTCCTCAGTCAGGTTCACTGGGTTAGTTTAACTATCCTTCAGCTCAGTTCGATCGCCCGAACCAACAAGGTTCTACTTCCAGTGCCACCAGTGGGCAACACCCAAATAGGCTTTATGCACTTCAGTCCAAACAAGATCAGAAAAGTCCTCCTGATGTGGTCACTGGTACGTTATAGATATTCCATTTATATTTTCATGCCTTATTAGATCCAAGAGATTCTCTATTTCTCGTAACTCCTTGCATAGTAGTCAACTTTAAATCAGACTAGAAATCATAACAGAACCTTTCTCAGTGCTTACCTCAGTAGGCAAATCTACTCCAGCCAGACTAGTATACAAAAATTACTTGGTTATAGTATTTTAGAAAGTCCCTTTAATTAACTTTAGTAATAGAGTCGTTCCATTTTAGTTTCCTGATGGACCAATCATTTAATTAAGGGTAGTACTTTGATTTTAGATGATTTAAGTTTGAATCTCTAGATTGAACTAGTAGAAAGAGAAATTGAGAATTCTAAGTTAGTCAGTGTTGAGGTTGCTATATGATGATTGTTGGGGAAATAAAAAGCTAAGAATCATATATCAGAAGGAAGTACTAGTAGTGGATCTTTCATTAAAGGAGTAGTCCTTTAGAATGAGTTTAGTATTTATGAGTATTGTCATATCTCAGACTCTAGAGTAAAGTGGTTTTAGTTCGATTTATAGTTTATTAAGAGGTTCACAGACTTAGAATAATGGCTTTAAGCTAAGGGGGAGATGGTAGCACAAGTAACCAAGTCAGACTTTCAGATTTTAGTAGTAATGTCAATATGTGTAGAGAAGCAGTAAGAGAGGTTGATGCCCAAATCATCCTTAACTCAGTGCAAAGTTTTGCACTTCAACTATCACGATATCTACTCATGCAGTACATGTCATCTCTATGATCATAGTTCCTATTCGTGCACATTATCGAAAATCATGTACGCTTATAGTTCCTAGTATAAGGAGTGTCAGTTCACTTAGTGTTATGAATCATGCTCCATGAAAATAGAAACTCCAAACTTAGGTCATGCAATTCATGACTCATGTACTCCTGCTTTATAGTATGCTCAGTTCAGCATTCAGTTCCAAACTCAGTCCGATTTCAGGTTTGCTTGACCAAAGTGTACTGTTATCAGTTATTCAGTTGCCAGTATCTCAGTATTTTAGAATCATGTTATGTGCTTAGTCTTGCATTCCTAGGTAATACCGTTTCTTCGAATTCATGCTCAGTTACCTCATGTTACTCATTCACTCCTTATCTCAGATGCCTAGTACTCTAAAGTTTTATTCCAGACTAAGTACAGTCTAATCTTACATGACCAGTATTCAGCTATCCTCCATTTAGTTAATCAAATAAGTTAGTATGTTTATGTATTCGTGCTCAACGCCTATGTAAAATATTTTTAGTATCCCCAAGTAAAATGCGGTGTTGAAGTAGAAATTACAATTGAGGAATTAGTTGAGAAATGCGGCTAGGATGGAAAGTTAGTATTTTTAGTGCATGAGTCTTAGTATCTCTGTCTTAGATGACATTTTGTAGGCCTCGCTCCATATTACAGAATTAGAGCCATGCTGTGATTTCTTATTCAGATATTTTATTCAGACTATGTCAGGACTTTCTTACTCCCTAAAGTCAGTAGAACTTTGTAGAAAAAGTATCAAGAAATGTTCCAGTTAAGTATAAGTTTTCAGTATGAGTTAGTCCATAAAGCCAGGAATTCAGTTTAGCAGTCAGGCGAATAAGTTTGTATGTTTTCCCATCTTTCCATCTAGTTATACTATTCCCAGTTTTGTGAATATGGATGTTCCAAGATAGAGCATCCTAGTAGTTGTGAGTTCAGCTCAGTTCATGTATCATGCCTCAGTTTTAGATCCCAAATATTTACTCACAATTCAGTTCATAGGTGCCCTATGTATCATCCCAGCTTTTCCTCAGTATCTCAGCCAAGTTAGCATTCTTCGAGGGACATAATATCCCAAGAGGGAGATGCACTACAACCCCCGAGCTTTCAGGTCCTAAACCTTTCAGTTTCTTTTCATGTAATGAATCCAGTTTGGAGTAATGGGTACCTATAAGTTGACCCTCTCATTCCAATCTCAGCCGTATGACCATTCCCAAGTCATGGCATGTATTTAAGAAATCAGTTCATTTTACGATATTCAGTTCATGCATCATGTTTCAAACTCAGTCATGTTCTCATATTACCGTTCATAGATGTTCAGTAAATGATCTCAGGTTTATTAGTATTCTCAGCTTAAGGTGACAGTCTTCCTTAGATTTACTCATTTCCATGATTCAGTAACAGTTGTAAACTTGGTATTCCTTACCGTTGCATATTTAGTCATGCATCCATGAATCAGTCCAGTCATGTATTCCATGCATTAGATATATATTTTCAGTGTGTAAACTTAGTCTATTAGTGTTCCTTAGCTTAATCAGTCTCATTCGAGGACAAATATTTCCAAGGGGGAGATATTGTAATACCCCGTATTTTTCTAGCTTAAATTAGCTCTCAGTACATGAGTTATCCTAAATAATTTTTTTGAAATACTCAGTGTTTTTCAGTTTAGTGCTTACAAATGCGTAGAAAATTCAGTCAACTTTCCATCAATATAAAATTTTTCCAAATCCGATACTCGGATGAAGAGTTAGAGCCATTTTTGTGAAACAGTGTACCACCTGGTACTTCAGCACATCGCCGAGGCCGTCTAAATGGAAATAGTTATTTTTCAATGATCCAATGCGATACAAACACATCGCTCCAAAGCCCAGTTCACAATTGTCAAAATCCAGTAAGGCAACTTAATCAAGGCGCGTCGCGCCACCAGCCAAAATCCTAGTTGTTAATTTCCAGTGACACGACGCGATAGCGCCGCATCGCGCCGAAAGTGGGATTCATAATCAAAGGGGCACCGCTATCCCACTGCGTCTCTCCAAATCAGGATTTTTAGCTAATTTCAAGTTTTAATTACAAGGGCTTTTTAGTACTTTTCCCTTACCCAAGTCATCCTTTAACACGAAATTCAACCCTAATAAACCTAGTTGCACCATTATTCATTCAATTTTCCCCTAAATCAAAGCATTCTCTCTCAAGAGGGAAAAACTCTAGTTCAAGAATTCAAGAACAAGCTCAAGAATTTCTCCAAGAAACTTCAAGAATTAATATTCCAAGGTATGTTAGGTGTTCATATATGGGTTCCATTCACCCATAGAGTCCACGAATCCATTTTAAAACTACAAGATTGTTGAATTATGAACTTCCATATTTGAATTCGATTGAATTTATCTTCATGATATTAGTTGGGTTTCAATCCATGATTTAAGTGAAAGTTCATGAAATTAAATAATATGTGTGATGAATATGTGATTATCTTGATAAAACCTTAAATTTACAAAGCGATTAATGTGTCTATAATGGTAATTGGGTTTTCATCCATGATTATTATAAGATTCATGAAATTAGATTAGTATTTTATGGGGAATTATATGAATTGCATACTAAACCCATGAAATTGTAAGTTTGGGCATTGAAGTTGCCATGTTTATATGTTATCCATGATTATGTGCATCAAGTTGTGCTCTCTATGTGTTTGATAGAATGTCCATGTGAATAAAGTGATGAAATCATGACATGTTAGTATATGTACAAGCTTATGCCCTTCAAGAGTTTGATAAAATGTTTCTATAGATGAAATATGAACATATGTACATTGTTATGCTTTGCAAGATCATGTGATGCTTTACTTTTCATGCTATCGAGTCCTGGGGGCATTTAATACCCGATAATTTAGCCGTTTTCCTAGATCCAGTGTTAGTTACAGAGTAGTATCAGTTATATCACGATCAGTAGAACTCATTCAGCTACAGAACTTGGGAAAACTCAGTAAACTCAGTATCTGTCCATTCCAGTTCAGTATAATCAGTTCAGTGTCTTTAAGTTGGGAGTAGGATTCAACACCGAGAAAACCCAGGGATGGAGACATTACTGTTAGTATAGGGTTTGACCTTTAGTAGAAATCCCTGAGTTACAGAACTACGTAGCCAACGTAGGTTGCGATGACTTCCTACCAGATAAGGGTTGACACATCTCTCATGAGTTTTCCTGTCTTTACCTGTCGCATGGTACTAATACCCTTCCAATTGGGGTTACAGATTGGACCCCAACTCAGTTATCTTATCGTATTTGGGGTATGTCGATTAGATGATTACCTCTCATAATTTTAGTTTCAGTCTTCAGTTTACAACTCGGTTCAGTTTTACATAACCAGGACTGTCAGACACAGTCAATTACTATTAGTACATCAATTATTAGTAACTTCAGATATCAGTTACTCAGTTATCAAAATTCAGTGCTCAGCTTTAAAAATCTCAATTATAGTTTATACGTATATATACAGTATTGCATACTCAGTGATTTATGTAGTAACAGTTATCCACGTACTCCTATATTCAGTTACTCTATATCATTCAGTCAGTTACTGTTCATACATATGAACCCTTGCATTCGGCCTTACCTCATCTAGCATATCAGTATATTCCATGGACTTACACATACTCTTTCTTTGCACTATGATGTCTTATATCATAGGTTCGGATGCTCAGGATCCCGACAGTGCTTAGACAGATCCAGCCAGCAGTCGCAGATTTAGTAGTGAGTCCTCATCTCTCGAGGATGTGCTTTTTTTTTCAGTATTTCAGTTTATTAGTAGTTCAGTAGTTGGAGTTAGTTGGGGGCTTATCCTATCAACTCCATATTCAGAAAGTTCAGTTAGAGGCTTTTATACTTGACCAGTTCAGACAGTGTTTAGTTTTAAGATGTTTTAACAGATGTTATTATTATTTATAAGTATTTAGATTTTGAACCTTATGGTAATTCAGCCTAATTCTATATTTATTTTAGTATTATTGTTCAGTGCTTACAGCAGATATCAGTCATGGGTTAGCTAGTCGTCCTTTGGGATCGTAAGCATTGTATGACAACTAGGGGGTAGTATCGGGTCGTTACAGAGAATATGTTAATATATCATCAAGAAATACTATCACAAATTTGTCTAGAAGGGCCTTAACACCCTATTCGTTAAGTCCATAAATGCAGCTAGAGCATTGGTTAACCCAAAAAGGCATCACAATGAACTCTAATGCCCATATCGAGTTTTGAAATGTTGTCTTGGATATATATTCTTCCCTAATTCTAAGATGATGATAACCAGACCAAAGATCAATCTTTTAAAATTTAAAAATAGACAACCCCTTGCAACTGATTAAACAGGTCCTCTATACGAGGCAACGAATATTTATTGGGCACTATTACTTTGTTTAGCTACCTATAGTCAATACATATTCTAATTCTTGTACTGGAGGTAATCATGTCAATTCCTCAGAAAAACATAGAAAATTTCTTCACAAAAGGTAGCTCCTCCAAACTAAGAGCTCCCTCTCTAACATCACTCACCATAACTAAGAGAGCATGTAACCTTTATTCAATAATCGTTGGGCCTTTATAAAAGATATAACTTTACCAACCTCTGGAGCTTGATCCTCTTTTAATATAAAACTAGGTTCATTGGTATCTCAAATTGAACTATCTTTGCATGACAATCTACAATAGCATAGCAGGGGGATAACCAATACATGACCATCAACACATTAAAGTCAATCATATAAAGTACAATCGAGTTAGAAAGAGTATCCCTATCTTCCACTATAAATTGGTAGTCATGATACACATATTCAACTAACAAAGAATCTCTCGTAGGAGTGGCAACAAGAAAAAGAAAATTTAATATATCTGGTTTTCTACAAATCTCACAGCTAAGTATGAGGACACATAAGAGTGGGTAGAACCCAGGTCAATCAAAGCATATGTATAAAATGAACAGAGGACAATCCTTGATGAGATAACCCAATTGTCCACACCAAAAACACTCTCCAATCAAGATACGACATTGACCCATATGTGATTTGCCATAAGTCTGGTAGGATAGAGTAGTGGCATACATCTAACCAAAAGTATGATATCCATGAGATGCTGAAGACCTCTGAGTACCCTGTCTTGGAGGTGTCTTGTATGCAGACTGTGAAACTAAATTTGTCCATGTCTAGTGGCGTTGTTGTTTTCCCCAATTTCCCTCTTTGCGATTTATGATAAAGTCACCACTGAAAGATCCCCCATCTTAGAGTTCTTACGAACATCATAAGCTTCCCGCTCTGCACGAACCATGTCCTTTATTTTTCTAACAAGATTCACTATCTCATAATAGGTCAAGACTTTTATTTGTGGGGCTACCACATTATAGAGACGAGTAACCAATCCATTAACAAACCTCTAGACTCAAGCTGCTTCTATGGTCACCAAGTACATAACATATCTAGTTAGCTAGTAGAATTTGGTATTATAAGTCGGCATGTCCATATCTAGAGTCTGGAATAATTTCTCAAACTAATCTGCATAATTCTGCTTCTGACTATCAAGAAGAAAGTTATCCATGAAGAACTTAGTGAACTCATCCCATGTCAGTGGTGCTACTTCAAAAGTCCTTCCTAGCAATAATGTATCATACCAAGTGTTAGCCATGTCCTCCAATTTGTACGATGCAAGCTCTACGACCCTCTCACAAGAATATCCTAGCGCATGCAGTGCCTTGAATGTAGTAGCCAAAAATCGTTGAGGATCAGCTGAGCTATCTGAACTTGTGAATTTTAGTGATTTCAACTCCAGGAACTCCTGCAAATATACCTCATTATTTCCAAACATATAAATCTAAATAGGTTCCTGGAACTATGGTTGTGGTTGTGTAGAATTATGTTAACCAACCTTCTCCTGTCTATCTAGTCGGTCGGCCAAGCCTTCTATGGCTCTTTGCATGAAAGCAAGTGGCTCAGTAGTACTAACCTCATGACACGATGGAGATGGACTAGCATTTATTTCAGGAGTAGGCTCTCTTGAAATTCTTAGAGTGGTAGTATGATTCCCTGTGGTCTCACACTACCCCTACCCCAGCTCCTTTTGTGAGCTCTACCTCTTTCTCTAACGTTAGTTTTTCGAGTGTGAACCATCTAACTAACAAACAAATACAATTAGATTCATCTAATTGATCCTAAATGTCACACACGCAAGGAAGAATAAGAAATAAAATCAAGACATATCCTATCACGCTCTCGCAGAATCACAATTATAGAAATGACCAAAAACGTAACCATAATTGAGATTCTACTACTACCGTGTGCTATAATAGTCATAGAAATAACCTAGGCTCTGATACCAACTTCGTTACGACCCAAAATAGGATCATGACTGGTGCTTATGGAGGTTTAAACTTCACAGCAAGCCTCGTCAGAATTCTGCAGAAAATTGGGCGGAGTTTCCCCGATTTTTGGGCCTTTCATAATTTTTCATGTCTCAATTCAATAAACACAACATGCCAATACCACCAATAACGCACCAACACCATCAACAATGCGCCAATACCACCAAATCATCATATGAAATTCAACTCCAAAACAAGAGAAGAAGTCCAATACTCTACAAGTCCAAAATACTGAAGAATACTTATGACTAATAAAATAATGACTACAGAAAAACTCTAAGAGTATAATAGACCATAATGAATAAATGAGTCACCTACCCTCGCGAACAAGTGTGGGGCTCAATAGGAATATGCTAACTCAAAATTTCTAGTGTCATGACCCGAACCAAGGTTTGGCCATAACGGGCATCTCAAGTCCACCGAGAATCGGAGACTAGCCCCTTTACCTAGTCAACTAGAACACAATAAAATGTAACAACGAAAACCATTCAAATGAGACATAAGAAAGATAATAAATAGCTCAAAGGAAACTAAGATCTTCTACAACAAATCCCAATCCACAGTGATCCACAAAACCTATAGTATCCAAAGAACAACCTAGGTCGGGACATACCCCCAATGATAGACAAAAGAAATCAATAAGTCGGTCTAAGATGAAAGAAATAGTAACACTTAAAATGATAGGCCTTTTGAAGAATGGAAGCTCAGCACTTCAAGCTAAACCGTGAACCGAGCAAAATCACCTAACACTGCACAAGGAAGCAAAAGTCTTCTTGCACCCTACATTATGAAACAATGTAGCATACTGAGACAGTTAGCGGGGAGAGCGCTAAGATGTAACTCAGGGATAAGGAAATATAGTAATGTCATTTCAAAACAATGTAAAATCAAGATCAATACTCATGTCCATATGCATGCATATACTTATATATAAAATACCGGGGTAGGAAACAAGGCTTAGCATAAAAGTTTAAACATTAGCATGTTGTATAGCTTAACCATCATAACAGTACCCACTACCCGTAAAGATATATTACGACTTGTAACATCCCAATCATAGTCACAACAGACATATGGGCAGCCCTCACTGGTCACCCTATGAATTAAGCCCTACGACCCATAAGGAGATCTTATGATTCGTTGGGTGAGCCATAGTCTGAGCAGTAAGCTCAAAACTCAAGAATAAAATTAAGGGTGTTATATTACGTCCCCTCCCCCCGGATCATTCATCCTTTAATGATGAGTCAAGGTCCCCTTTAGCACGATTACAAGATAGACCACAACCACAAACCCAGACACAAAGTTGGAAATCCAAAAAGCAACAAGATCAAAAGGAGACCCATACCTCAAACATGATCATCCAACGAGGAGAACAAGAATAGGTATTTGGAATTCATGTTCTCCTCGGTTTCCCAAGTAACTTCCTCTACCTTTTGATTCCTTCAAAGCACTTTTATCGAAGCTACATCCTTGGTCCTCAATCTATAGACTTGCCTATCCAAAATGTCAATCAGGACGTCCATAAAAGACAAGGAATCCAAAATACCAACATTCTCAATAGGCACAATCAATGAAGGATCACCCACACAATTCTTTAACATCGACACATGGAATACCAGATGAATAGAATCCAAGCTAGAAGGAAAATCTAACTTATACAAAACATTTCCAACTCTCCTCAAAATATGATATGGACCAACATAACAGGGACATAGCTTTATCTTCTTCCCAAACCGTATCATTCCCTTCATGAGAGATAATTTAAGAAACACCCAGTTATTTATATCAAAGTCCAAGTCCCTTAGCCTCACATTTGTATAGCACTTTTGGCGATTTTAAGCCTATCCTAAATGACCTTTACCTTCTCCATGACTTGGTTACCAAAAAACCTAGTCTTATCAACCTCAAACCACCCAATAGGATACCTACACATCCTACCATAGAGAGCCTCAAAATAATCTATCTAAATACTCAAATGGTAGCTATTATTATATACAAACTCAAGGAGAGGTAAGTGATCTATCCAATTACCTTCAAAACCAGTCACACAAGCCCTTAGCATATCCTTCAAATTTTGAATCATTCTTTCTGCTTAACCATCTATTTGAGGATGAAAAGTGGTGCTAAGGTTCACCTTAGTCCCCAAACCCTTTAGAAATAAATGCCTAAAATAAGAAGAAAACCGCGTACCTCGATACAAAATGATGGGCACCGACGCACCATGCAACCTAACAATCTCCTTAATGAATAACTTAGCATAATCCTTAACAGAGTTAGTCATCCTCATAGGAAAGAAATGAGTAGACTTAGTCATTCTATCCACGATAATCCAAATTGAATCATATTGGTCATGAAACTACGAAAGACCAATAACAAGACTCATATTGATCATTTCCTATTTCCACATGGGCAAATCTATCTCTTAATACAAACCACCCGACCTCAAATGCTCAACCTTGACTTACTGACAGACCATACACTTAGCCATAAAGTTAGCCACATCTTTCTTCATGTTATTCAGCCAATAAATTTACTTCAAGTATCTTATCTTATGAGCCTCCTCCAAAATTATCTCCCATAATCCATCAACATCGAGGACACATAACCTGCCTTGGTACCTCAAGATACCATCACCACCAATATAAAAAACCATCACCTTTTGCTAGCCCACATCATCCCTAATCTGCATCAAGATAGGATCCAAGATCTGATTCTCTTTTACCTCAGTGCCAAGAGATAGCTTAACTACCTCTCGAACCGTCACACCCCAATTCTCATAACCCAAGAGACAAACTCCAAGATTAGCCAATTAGTGAATATCCTTCACCAATCCTTACTTCTCCTCATCCACATGAGATAAGCTCCCCATTGATATCCTACTAAGAGTATCAATAACTACATTAGCTTTACCTAGATGATAGTGAAGACTTTTATCATAATCCTTGAAGAATTTAAGCCACCGCCTATGTCTGAGATTCAACTCTTTCTGGGTAAAAACATATTGTAAGCTTTTATGATGAAAAAGATATCCACATGAACCCCATATAGATAATGGTACCAAATTTTTAAAGCAAAAACCATAGCCAATAATTTAATACACGACTTGGATAATTCTTCTCTTGAACCTTAAGCTATCAAGAAGTGCAAGCAATAACCTTACCATGCCGTATCAAAACACAACCAAGTCCCACACGAGATGCATCATAATATACCACAAAACCCTAAGTACCCTCCAGTAGGGTAAAAATTAGAGCAGAAGTCAACTTATCCTTCAACTTATCAAAGCTACCGTCACTAGCATCAGACCGTAGGAAATTCACCTTTTTATGAATCAATTTAGTCAATAGAGCAGCAATAGAAGAAAAAAATTTCACAAACCTCCTTTAATACCTAGTCAAGCCTAAGAAGCTCCGAATATCGGTTGGAGTCGTGGGTTAGGCCACTTCTTACCAGCCTGAACTTTCTATGGATCCACCTTGATCCCTTCACTAGACACAATATGGCCAAGAAAAGTCACAAAATTCATCCAGAACTCATACTTAGAGAATTTTGTGTACAACCACTAATCCTTAAGAGTCTACAACACTATACGAAGGTGATTGGTATGATACTCCTTACTCTTGGAATACATCAATATATCATCAATAAACAAAATAATGAACAAATCCAAGAACTATCTGAATACCTGATTTATGAGATCTATAAATACTGTTGGAGTATTAGTCAACTCGAAAGACATAACCAGGAACTCATAGAACCATATTGAGTTTGAAAATAAGTCATGGGGATATCCACGTCCTTAGTCTTCAACTAATGATAACTCAACCTGAGATCAATCTTAGAAAATCACCTAGCACCCTGAAGCTAGTCAAATAGATCATCAATCCTAGGAAGAGGGTACTTATTTTTCACAGTCACCTTATTCAACTATCGATAATATATACATATTCGAAGAGAACTATCTTTTTATGCACGAAAAGCACAGGAGCACCTAACAGAGAACACTAGGATAGATGAAGCCCTTAGCAAGAAGATCCTTCAACTGCTTCATAAGCTCTTTCAACTCAGCCAAAGCCATTCTATATAAAGGGATAGAGATAGGATGAGTATTTGGTAGAAGATCAATCCCAAAGTCTATTTACCTATTGGGAGAAATACCATGAAGGTCATTAGGGAATACTTCAGGAAACTCATTAACCACTGGGACTAATTGCAAAGAAAGACCTTCGAGATAAGATTTTAACCTGAACCAAATGGTAAAGACACCCCTTAGAAATCAATTTTCGGGCTCTAAGGTAAGAAATGAACCTCCCTTTAGGCACTAAGAAACTCCTTTCCCATTCTATAACTAGCTCATTAGAAATTAGAAAGTGACCTTATGAGTCTGACGATTAGGAGAGGCATAGCAGAAATGGAGCCAATCCATCCCCAAGATCACATCAAAATCACACATGTCAAACTTTATTAAATCCACCAAGGTTTCCTTATCAAAGAATGACACTACACAACCCATATATACCTTTCTAGCCATAATCAAATCTCCCATCAGGGTAGAATAGAGAAAGGCTCAGAAATACAATCAGGACCAAAAGTTAAATGTACAGCCACATAAAGGGTCGTATAAGAAAGGGTAGACCACAGGTCAATTATACAATACATATCATGATAAAAGAGATTTAACATACCAATAACAATGTTAAAAGATACCTCAAACTTCTAATGGGTGGAAAGAGCATAAAGATGATTTCGACCAGTACTAGAGCCAGAAATAGCACCCATTGATGTAGGAGTTGAGGAAGTAGAAACCAAAAGCTTATTAGCCCCATTAGCAACCCAAGATGAAGGACAATATAACCATATATGACCGAGCTAACCAAATTTATAACATTGATTTCTCCCCTCATTACACTAACTATAATGCGTTTAACTGTAAAACAAACAAGAAGGATAGGGTGGGGCTGACTGAGCTCTACTAGCCTGACACTGAGCATCCTGTACCCTGGGAGTATCACTATTCTAAAAATGGTGATCACCGGATGGCTTTAGTTAAGGAACACTAGCCGTCGAATAGGCATTAGAACTCTCCTAATTCTTCTTCTTCGACTGTCGTCTCCTATCTTTTCCACTGTTCTACTATCCTCCACTCCACTTTAAATATCTAAACTTCTTACTCTCTTTCCTATCTTTACCTATTTCTTCTTCTGTTCCTCTACTTATTGCATATACACCCCTTGTCTAGAGATATCCATGTCATTATTTAATATCATAACCTTGCACTCTAAGACCAAGTACTGAGATAAACCCGATGCAAACTTTCTTACCCTATCCCTCATGTTAAACACTAGCTTAGGAGCATGGCGAGAAAACTGATGAAATCTCAAAGCATAATCCTTCACATTCATCTTTCCTTGCTTCAGATTAACAAATTTCTCAGCCTTAGCCTCCCTCAACTCCTGATAAAAGAAATGATCTAGGAAGGTACCAAAAAACTCATCCCTATAATACTGACTCAACATTATCGCCTCTAGAATGCTCCCACTCCTCATACGACTAATATGACATATCTTTTAATTGATATGCAGAGAACTCTACACCTTTAGAATCAGTAGCATGCATAACTCGAAAGATCTTTTCTATCTCATCAATTAACCCATGAGGGTTCTCCTCAACCTTCAAGCTAGTTAAGGTTGGGGGATTCAACCTCATAAAATGCCCAACTCGAGTAACCTCAGAACTCACAGCAGCACTAAAAATACAAGACTAACATAATTGAGATGTCACCAACTAAGTCAACAGGTGAATAGAATGGCAAAACTCAACACTCAAGGTATCTCCATGTGGTGACCGAGTATAAGTGTCACTAATCGAAGAAGAATCAGTGGGGGCCAGTGGAACCCAGGTGGAGCTGCACAAGTAGAAGCAGGGACCCTAGACCAGGTTTATACTCTATAGGTGGGGTGAGTCCCCTCCATATTCCCCTCAGATGGGGCAGAAATGCTAGAAGAGTTTCTATGAGCATCAAATCTTCTTAGAGGCATGATCTAAAACATGGGTAAAAGAGGAGTTAGAGAAATCTCAAGACCCTAGACTCGATAGCTCAAAATAGAATAAAAGAAAAGTGAAGCATTCCCAAATGTATTGTAGCCTTCCCCTTATAAGTGTGGAGAGATACATACCCATAAAAAGGACTCTAGTCAACACGGTTTTGTGGACACCCATGGACACTGAACCTAGCTCTGATACCAAGCTTGTCATGACTCGAACCAGGGCCTAGCCATGACGGGCATCTCAAGTCCACCGAGGATCAGAGACCACCCCTTCTCCTAGTCAACAAGAAGACAATTCAATATAATAGTAGAAACCATCCAAAAGAGACATAAGCAAGATAAGCAATAGCTCAATGGAAACTAAGATCTCCAATAATAAATCCCAATCCACAGTAATCTACAAAGACTCTAGTATCCAAAGAATAACCTAGGTTGGGACATGCCCCTGATGATAGCCAAAAAAATCCATAAGTAGGTCTAAGATGAAAGAAATAGTAACACTTTAAAATGATAGGCTTTTCAAAGAATGAAAGCTCACCACTTCAAGATAAACCGTGAATTGGCCCTAATAACCTAATATAGAACAAGGAAGTAGAAGTGTCTTCGCACCCTACATTATGAAATAATGTAGTATACTGGAATGGTTAGCGGGGTGAACACTAGCATGTAAGTCAGGGATAAGGGAATAAAGTAATGCCATTTCAAAATAATCCAAAATCATAAATGGTCACGTCCATATACTTGTATATACATATATATAAAATGCCCGAGTAGGGAACAAGTCTTAGAATGAAAGTTAAAACATTACCCTAAGTTATATAGCTTAACCGTTATAATAGAACCCACAGGCTATATGGGTCCCAGCTTTCACCACTTGGTCGGGCCCCAGTGTGTGTAGTTGTATGAATCGAAGAATAAGCATGCGTATATATTCACCGTGGTGGACTCAAATGCCCTATTATATATTATGGGTGACTCAAATACCCAGTGTGTGTAGCCGTACGAACCAAAGAATAAGAATGCATATATATTCATCATGGTGGATTCAAACACCCTATCATCTATTACGGGTGACTCAAACACCTAGTCATTTAGACCCTTACACCGGAAAATGTGGTTTTAGATATTAGTCCTCTCGGGACCTCCACCTTCATGATGAACTAACAACCCTTTTAAGACCAATTAAAATATTTAGCACTTAAACCATTTATTTAATCAAGGAGTCATTCATTAAGGCCATATCAAGTGGTACCATTATATCTACTATAGCTTACAAGCAATGTCACTATGCCAAATCAACACAATTGGCCAATTAGGACTCTAGCCCACTAGCCAACAAGAATCCAAAGTTCCAAGTAGGAACTAAACCATTTAGCCAAGTGGGACTCTAACCCCTCGACTGATAGAAATCCAAAGGTCCAAGTAGGAACCAAATCATCTAGCCAAGTAGGACTCTAACCTATCAACTAATAGGACTCCAAAGTTTCTAATTTAGAATCAATTCATGGCTACAAAGGCCCTTCAAAACTATTTTAGTCATTTATGCAAGGCATTAGTTTAAAGTAGTAGGCAAAGCCAAATGATTATCCAAATTCCAAAACCAATCATGCAAGTAGGCTGAGGTTCTCATCAATTTTAACACCAAGATCCCACTATTTGGTAGAATACATAACTTCAATTCCATCACTATGCCCATTCACCCCAATGAGTTTATAAATAGTCAATTCAAAGCATAATTATTCCATAAAATACACAGTATAAGTATTTGCACAGTGTTTATACAAAACCCTCAACCCATCAATTAAAACCAAACATCAAAACCATGTGACTACCAAATCAATTCATGCCATATTAAAATCACAAGTTTAGGGAGAGAAATACATGTCTTAATCACCAAGAATTTTGGAGAAGAAACCACACTTGAAGCCCTAGGTTACCAAACTCTTGAAATCATAGCTTTGCCTTTGAATGGGGTGTTTGGGAGAAGAGAGTATGTGTTTGATATATTTTAGGATGATAATGAGGTTCCTAAGGGTTTAAAAATCATGGGTTATATTGGGGAATAAGGGAAATAACCAAAGTTCCCCCAATTAAACACAAGAAAAACTATCGCCAGTGACTACGAGTCACGTTATGACTCTTGATGTTTGGTTATGAGTCATAGAGGCAGAGAAATAGGGCCTCCTCACTGTTAACCCGACGAGTCTTACTCTACAACTCATAAACAAAACTTACGACTCGTAGGGTCCTAGTCGTAACCACAACAGTGACATTGGACACCTTCTCTGGTTTGGCTACAAAAAGCACCCTATAATATGTATAGAGTCATTACGACTCGTCACATCCCAATCGTAGTCATAATAGACACACGGGCAACCCTCACTGTTCACCCTATGACTCGAGCCCTATGACCCATAAGGAGACCTTACGATTTGTTAGGTGAGCCGCAGTCTGAGCAGTAAGCTCAAAAATTAAGAAATTTCCAGAGGCAAAAATATGAGGTGTTACATCTAGCTAACGAACTTCTCACCATCACCTGAGTACTCTGTTAAAATAATAGAGATGAGTGAGTTGCTAGCTTAGAGAGTAATAACACTTAACCGCAATCATTTTATTTAGGACAAGCCATAAAACATCATTAAATAAATTCTCCTTTAGAAAAATTAACAATAAACAGTATCATTTGTTTCATATAAGCAAGATAAACTAATAGTTCAGTAATAAACTTCATAAGCATTATATCATATCAAATAATACATATTTGGGAGGTTTCAATAAATCATGTAATCAGTACGATATTCTATTTCAAGAATATCCAATAATAGTAGACCCCTCGTAAAAGAGTCAAATATCATTTCAGTAGGTCCTTATTTGAGGGAGATTAGTAACAGTATGCTAGTTCTACCTTTCCACTAGTGAGGGTTGTAATAGTAATCAGTAAATACAAGTTGTACCATGTCTAACGTACCCTCCATTAGCTATGAAATTCAAATCAAGGTATACTCCCATTTATACTTTCTTTATAAATAATAGGTATTCATATAAAACCATTTTTAAAATAGTGAATAATATTTAAGTTTATATCAAATCATAGTACGTATAAACTTGAATAAAAGATATGTCAAGATATTTATGTCTTATGCAATTGAAACAACCTTCACAATAATAATATCATATTTCCAATAACTATTTCAATATCATATCAACTAAAAAGACTTGCCCCACGTGCAATTTTAAAGTATTTAGTAACTCTTATTTTATCAAATTCAAGTATAAAATATGCAAGTTAATAAACACAAATCAGGATAAGGTTACTACTCATAGTACACTTATTGAAATACCAAATTCGTCACCTCAAACAATTGGTATGATTTCCCTCGATTGGATCTATAATCACAGCATATCAACCTCGTGTTACTTTTCTTGTTTAGGCTGACTTCATGATAAAATTAGATTTTCCAACCCTCAAAGTTTTTTTATAGCTTTCAATTCATCAAACTTTGCATCAAGATCACACTTTACTATCCATAATTCTTATCTTTTTCAATTAAGTTTCAGTACCCAAAAGAAATTACTTAGACTAGAAATCACAATAAAGATGTAGGAAAGAGTTTATCTTAAACCCAATAAAAGTCTCTGAACAAATCCACTTTTTCTTTTTCTTCTTCCTTGATTTTTTTCTCCTATTAAAACAAGCTGATTTTTATTACTTTCTTTAATTTTTGATTGTTACTGTTGGGCATTGCATGTTAAGGTTGCTTGTTTCTTATGTGCAGCAAAAAGGGCAAAACCCTATATTCTCTTTCCCTCCCCCCCCTTTAAGTAAAATTTACCTATATCACAACATGTTTACCCCTATTTACCTAAAATCTCATCTTTTTATTAAATTTCAGAAAATCCCACCTTCTTGGTTTTGCAGATACATATAACTAATGTGAGATACATCACACAAATATGTTTGAACATTTAACTAATTTGCATAATTTAAGGGCTGTAACGGCTAAGTTTCATTAATTTAGCAATTAACTTAACTAATAATGTTAAAAAATTAATAAAATCCCACAAAGAAGTAATTTGTTTATTATTCCACCTTTTTAAATAAATTATCTTCCATAATCAGTTTTCAGATTTAAACGATTCATCCAACTTTCTTATTATTTTTTCTTGATTTTGTTTGAAGTCCTTGCAATGAATATTTTAGTGTTATTACGTCATTCCAGCATTTGGATTAACGATATAAAGTACGAGGGCTATAAGATTGATGGAATCATTGTTAGTGAACATGTAACGTCTAATAAATTGATTTCGACCATTTTTGTAGAACTAAAAATTGATAAAATCAGGAAAAAAATTGAGCAAAAAGAGTGATTTTAGTTATAGAAAGGCATGCCATTGAGCATTCCTTCAATTTCTATAAAGAAGAGTCATTGAAGTTACTTCCAGAGATATGCTTCCATAGGTATTTACGTGTTCAGGTCTGGAAAATTTTAGGTTGAGATACATATTTAGACACTAAAGATACTTTTTTCAATTTCCTGTATCTCTTATTCTCTGTTTATGTTTTTATATGTATCTATTGTATTTTAAGTTTTAGTGAAATAAACATATGAAAGATACATGTTAGTAAGTTTAAAGATAAATTTTATGTACGAGGGTGTTGTGTATGTATCTAACATTATTTTTTGTGTTGATTCAATTATTTATACTAAATATACATATTCTATAAAACAATTGTTACATTTTAAGCATTTTGTATATCTAGTTTTGTGTTATTGTGGATTTATGTATTTTGTTATTTCAGATCTAGGCAATTTTAGGCAGAGATACATATTTAAACATACATGATACTTTTTCAATATCTTGTATCTCTTGTTGTCTGTTTAAGTTTTATGTATATCTCTTATTTTTTAAGTTTTAGTGAAATAAGCATACCAAAGATACATGTTAGTACGCTTAAAGATAAATATTGTGTACGAGTGTTATGTTATATGTATCTCGCATTATTTATTTATTTTTAATTCAATTATTTGTAGGTTCATTACAAGAGATGAGCTGAGACAGCTATGCAAGAGCACAAAATAGGTGATCCATCCTGTATAAGGGAAATCATATCTGAAGTGGACACTGAAAATATGAGTGTCACTGTTTTTGCTAAATAATTGGACTATACCACCATGCCACATGTGGTAATTCTATCAAATTTTTAGGATAGAAGAATCCACTATGATGAATTTTGCACAATGATGAGAAGTGGAGCTAAACATCCAGACAAGCTATTTTAGTTGCACGAGTCTCCTTCTCACAAAAAGGTTGCAGAAGAGCTATTCTTGAATATATTAACTATGAGCTCTTGTGTTGCTTTCATAAGAATCATCAGACATGCATATATGCATAACAAACTATTGCTAGTTGAGATGTTTTATCGTTCTCCAGTAGAAAATATATACATTTATGATCTTATCCGTTCAAGACAGTCTTTGTTGAGTGTATATATTTTGTCCTGTGGCACGATTTTTCCTCCCTTGTGTAAACTACATCAATTTGGGACTTGTAAGGTGTTGATTTAGGCCACTCCTAAGTAAATAAAGTATTTTAGTTGTTGAAGATTTCATCATATTTTATGTTGAATGAGTTATGTGTTCATTTTAGTGAAGATCATTAATCATCTTCAATTTCCTAATGAATTAGCAAACTCAGGATAAACTATTTAGAAAGTTTCTATTTTTGTGCTCTTTGGTGCTTGCCAACAAAGATAGAACCATCAACTTTGTCAAGAGTAGAGTTTTAGCTTATTCATTTCTTAATTGTTGGATAATTTTGGAAATGATTCTGTTTTAATACATAGTAAAGCTTCCAAAGTTATCATGTGGCCCTGTTATAGGCAATCTAGCACGATTTTAAATTTGCAAGCTTTCAAAAAAAAATACGAGTCACAAAGCGAACAATATGTGTCATGAGTTTAAACGTGTTGGCTACTTCCCGCTAGTCTGAATTCAGTGATGTTGACACCTAATTTTTACCCTTCATAACTAAATTTAATTCTGAGTTTCTTTGATTTTAAATAAAATTATAATATTTATTTTATCCGGATAAAAGTGTTTCAAAGTATTTATCTAGAAAATTTTGCCATTTTAAGTAGAGATTATAAATAATCGTATTCAATTATGTGAAATCATATAATTCTATTACTTAAATATTTATTTTACAGAAGAACGGATTTTAATCAAGGCTTATCTTAAAAATTAATTCAAATGAGTAAAATCTTGATTCAAATATGATTTGTTCTAAAAAATAATTTATTTAAAAAATTATTTATTTGATTTTATCTAATCAAGAAGCTCTGGAATAAAGGAAGTAATAATTCATATCGAATTTCAATTTAATTTAGCCAATCTATTAGATGTGACCATAATTGAAATCAAATTATCTATAATTACAATGCAACTCGCTAATTGATTTTTAATTTGGTCAAAATTAAATAAATTTGACTAAATTTTAAATCTCAATTAGGGTTATATTTTAAATAATTCAAAAATCCCAAAAAATGACCTAAATCTACCCAACCTTATTTTTTTTTATTTTTGAAATTCAAATTTAAAATTCAAAATTTATACTAGATTGTACAATTCCACCATAACAATATATCTTTTCCATTTGAATTTTAAAATTTGTATCAGATATTACAATTTCACCTCAACCTTATTCTTTTCCATTTTTAAAATCCAAATTTTGAAATTCAAAATTTGCACTAGATTATACAATCCCACTTCAACCTCATCCTTTTTTCATTTTGAAATTCAAAATTTATACTATATTGTACAATCCCACCTCACTTGATCCTTCAACAAACCTTATCCTCAATTTCAAATTTCCAAAACACCCCTAAGTTCTTTCTCCCACATTGGTGGATTCAAAGAATTGAATCACCACCCTTTCCTATAAATACTACCACTATTTTAATAGAAAAACAAGTCTCAAAGAGTGGAAAAAATTTTTGAGCAAAGAGTTAAATATTATCTTTTGTTGGTAATTTTTTTCAAGCGGTAGGCTAATCAGAATTCTCGAAAGATTGCTTTTTGGTGGTGATCAAGACTCCGAAGAAGGCTTAAAGCCCTATTTTGTTGCTCCAAAAAAGGTAAACATACCTTTCCATTTTAATTTTGTTATTGTTTTCTTCCTTATCTCCTTCTTCCTAGTTTTGTAGTTGTGTAGTTGTAATTTTATTTGCTGGGATTATTTTCTGTAGACAATCTTGAAGGCCAAAATATATTGAGATATCAATATTATGACTATTTTTTTATGTTAATGGTGTAAAATGAGTTAACAATAGTTGAACGTATTTCTTCGGCTTTCTTCTATGATTATTATTATGATTAGATGGATAAAGTTTCGATCTTTGCTTGATTAAAATACGTACTCATTCCTTGTTTAAATTCATCATTGATGAATATGTTCTCTTTTAGCATGTAAAGTTATTTTCTTTATGTCGAAAAAGAATAGTCACTATTGTTTATTTCGCCTTAATAAATTAGATGGATAAAGTTTTGATCTTTTCTTGATTAAAATACATACTCACACCTTGTTTAAATTGTTTATTGGTGGATATGTTTGCTTTTAGCATGTAAAGTTATTTCTTTTATGTCGAAAAAATAGTTACTATTGTTAAGGGTGTGTGAATTTGTCTCTCAATTCGAAGTAGTGAGTTAATTGTACCTAGGGATTTGGTGTTAATTTTGAAAGGCATATCATAGCGTGCTATGTTTGTGGCCTAGCAATTTGTAAAATCACCGCTTAAGATTGAAGTTGACCACTTTGATATACACGTGATAGTTGGCTCATTCACATGTAAAAATTATAATTTAAGTGCTACTTTTAAGATCAATCCTTAATTCTTTTGATTAAAGAGTAATTTTTCTCCATGATTATATGCCACGATGAAATGCTAAGTTCTTTTGATATATGTTTGTGGTCGTGATTTACTCATCTTCAAGGTCAAAATTGTCTTTGATTTTCTCTTGTTTAAATAGAAATTTTTTTAGTGTCATATATTTTGTTGAAAGAGTGTAAAACTAAAATAGGAGTTGCATAAAACTAAAATAGGAGTTGCATAATTGGACACTTTTTTTCATAGAATTAATCTTCTACCATTTTTCTTATCTTGTCTTTGAATGTAATTTCTCCAACATGTTTAATATGTGCAATTTACTTCACTTCGCTTATTGGTTTACTTCTTAAAGTATTTTTTTATTCATTTAGACGTTCCATTGTTATTCACATGCTAGAGTGAAATTTTTTTTCAAGTTATAGATTTGTTGATTGACTCCACTTTGTATTGAAAAAATGTTATTGCATTAGTATGCCTTGTATTTCATGTTTGAGGTGTTACAAAAGATTTCCTCATCTCTTGATCTTTTCCTTTTCTTTCTTTAATGAAAACATGCTTTAGACTTTATCATATCATAGTATTTAGTGCAAATATGTGTTAATCTATAGAAAATATTTGTCAAAATTTTATGCAACTATGCTTGTGGATCTATGTCATTCTTTTTAAGGACTAGCTGATTATCTTGTGCTAGATTCAATTTTCGTAAGATTGTTTAAGAGATAATTAATTTTCTTGTCGTTGGATAATTTGGTTTGCTTTGATACCATAGTTTACTATTTCTTTATGCTTGAGATTGCTATCTTTTCCATCTCATCATTTATCTATTACAACAACAACAACAAACTCAGTGTATTCTCACAAAGTGGGGTCATCATTTATCTATTAAGTATAGAATTTTCGAATACATGTTAATTTTTTTTTATCTTTTCTTTGCTTGAATCTGTTTTGGAGTCCAAATGGATTCCTTTTCTCCTGCATTTCGTACTGGGCCAATGAAGTCCATCTTTTCGAGTCATATCTGAAGTTTAAGTTTAAATTTGATTATATAGTGGGTGCAAGAAGAAGAAAGAAGAAGAAAAACAGGTCATTTATTTGTTTATGCATTTATTTATTCATGCATTTGGGTCTCAAAGTCAAAATTGTAATCTAATGCAGGTGAAACAGATTTTGGGCTCCAAAGGACCAAAAAGATAGTTTAGGACAGATTGTGGGATAAAAATTCAAATGATTAGATTAGGACAAGTTATGGGCCAAAAATTCAAGTTTTAGATTAGGACAGGTGAAGACGAGCCAAAAGTCTAAATTAGCTTAGGACAGGGTTTATGGATTTGGGCCTAATTACCTATGTCTTTTAGTTTCTCCCTTTTCCCTTTATATGCTAATTGTTTTTAGTTTTCTTAGACTTAGTTACAAATTTCTGCTAAGTCGTCAAAATTCGTTTTGCACAAATATTGAAGACAATTTTTTCCTTATTTTCTTTTCAAAAATCAATTTTTTTTTTGAAGTTAGTCAAAAAGTTATTTTCAAATAGCCCAGATAACCACAACTTAACGGATACTATCAGTGCCTTAACAACCTTCCAAGAGTATTAATAGGAACCACTTACTCGAAATTTCTATACTTAAAAGATTTTTTTTTGTTTTGAATCTTTTAGGTAATATTTTTAGTTTTTCTTGATATTTTCTCAAAATTCATGTGGCGACTCTATGATTTCTTAAATTATTTTGAATTTTTCTTTAAGGTTTCGAAATAGTTTTAAAAAGTCAAAAAATAATATTTTCCAACCCTTCGAAATCGAAAAAGGGAAAAACAAGTGAAATCTTGCAATATTATACCAAAAATAGCCACGATTACTGTGATAATCGACACGAGATATTCTTCTATGTTCGATTAATTCAAGCAAACTGATTGAGGTCTGTGCTTCACAAGTTCTTTAGTTTCTTTCCACAATAGAACATAAATAAAAACATAGGTAGCATTTTTGTCAACTTCTGCTTAGACAGCTAAATTGCTTAAGCATTTGGATTCAGCCAAAAACAGGGAAAAAACATACCACATCCTAAACCAATTCTTTGTGATTGGATTATTTCTCAAAAACAACATTAACATACCTCGTGCAGTTCCACGAGTGAGCTCCGAACACAAGTAAGAAGTATAATTCAACAAGTGGAGTTCAGAGAGGATGGATGTTTTTTCAAGATCTACTAATCTCTAGTCATTTATGTTTATCATGTTTATAGTAAGAACTATGAACAACAAAATTAGTGTAAGAAAACCAAATTTATTATGATCTGAAATTAGAGTACAACCAAAATTCAGAAAGAAACCTATGACAAGATCTCATAGGCATTAACCAAAGACCAAACCCTTGGAACAACAAATGCAAACAACTTATATATTACTATACTTCAATAACCCCAAACCCCAAATAGCCCAAACAACTTAAAAACCATGAATATTGTTCTGATTCTTCTTGGCAATACCAACAGTTACAAGGAAATGAGAAACATTCTTCCTTTGATCACCTTGAAGTTGTATAACTTTGCCAAGCTCTTTATCCTGCACAACATTCTCACTGAAACAGAACTCTTTCTTTAGATTCTTTAGGATTTTTCATAACTGGATTCATTCCTCAATCCTTGACCGATCGTCAAGGTTTTCTTTCCATTGTGTTGTTGTATACGTCTATGAATATACTCCTTGTCTATAGGTACCTGAGTCCTTAACCTTAACAAATAGATCAAAAGCAGATGGGATCTGAACGTCGATATCAACCATGTAAATAGCTGGAAGAGAACTTTTCATGCTCTAAAACTAAAGCTGGTAAATTGATCACAAGAAAGTTGTAAAAAAACACTTCTTCATATAGACATGATCAAGATACCAAAAATCTAACTATATATGTATTAATAAGAAATATTAGATGATCAATATATCCAAGATACAACTGCATCACTGATCACAAAAGAGCTGCAAAGAAAACACCTCTTTAATATGGAATATTCAGCTACACTATGAGATGATCAACAAAAGCAAACATTCATATTTATCAAAATAACAACAACAACAACATACCCAGTGTATTCCTACAAAGTGAGGTCTAGGGTCAGGACATATAAGATATAACAAACAAGAAACACAAAAGCACACCACAAGGTAGGATAATACACTTGCTAGATACTAAAGAAAATAATACATCGACAAGGTACTACTTTAAACTATCTATCCAAAATCATAGACATCACTAAAACAAGAGATAAATAACTATTTTTGATATGCTAAACAAGATGCTTACCTTTTGTCAGATCTCTTCGCAAAGAAATTGAAGGAATGCGCAATAACATATCTTGCCATAACTGAAATCACTCTTTTCGCTTAATTTTTTTCTTGCTTTCATCAATTTTCAGTTCTAAGAGATACATATAAATGCATAAATAAAGAACCAGAGATACAAGATAATACAATATGTATCTTTAAGCTTACTAATAGGTATCTTTTGTATGATTATTTCACTAAAACATAAAAAAAAAAGAGATACATATAAATGTATAAATAGAGAACCAGATATACAAGATAATACAATATGTATCTTTGAGCTTACAAATATGTCTTTTGGTATGCTTATTTTAATAAAACTTAAAAAACACGAGATACATATATATGCATAATCAGATAACCAGAGATACAAGATAATACAATATGTAGCTTTAAGCTTACAAACATGTAGCTTTAAGCTTACAAATATGTATCTTTTAGTATGCTTATTTCAATAAAACTTAAAAAACACGTGATACATATAAATACATAAATAGAGAACCAGTGATACACGAAAATACAATATGTATCTTTACGCTTATAAATATGTATCTTTTGGTATGCTTATTTCAATAAAACTTAAAAACCATGAGATACATATAAAAGCATAAACAAAGAACCAGAGATACACGAAATTAAAAATCATATCATGTATGTCTAAATGTGTATCTCAGCCTAATACTGCCCAGATCTGAACATGCAAATACCTTTGGAAGCCTATATCTGAAAATAACTTCAACAACACTTCTTCTTTTAGCAGGAACTTTACCTCCAGAGCCGTTAGATCATCTTTTCTTAGAAACATGCACTTATGTTTTCTTAGCCTTTTTGTCATGCTTGTCACGCAATCTCTTCACCATATATGGATCGTTTCTATGCTTGAATGTATTTTTATTAAAACCATTAGATTTATTATCAAAAATACTAGGAATAAAGTTTACAACTTCTTCATATTTTTTGATATTGTCTAATTGAGAGATTTCAAGACTAAAAGATGGTCCCGAATCTCTATTCATTATGTTAATTCAAATAATATAGATTGAAAAAATTGATAATCAAAGATTAATTAAACAAGGTCACCGAAATATCACTTTGTAAAAAATAATATCAAATTATTGCTTTTTGAAAATAACTCGTAAGATATGATAAAAAGATATTGAATATGATTTTAGGGATGCGAAAAATTTTCCATTGATTTTGTACAACACAACACACTACCAACATAAATAGTAATACCCCATTTTCTAAGTTGATCAACAGTGACGAGCCTTTGATGAATGACTAGCCAGAAAATGAAATGATGCCTTGGTATCATACCTCACCCTAGTGTTAGAAATTTCCAAGGAACTTTTGGCAACTGTGGTTGAAAATATTTGAAAAATTTCTTAATGGTAAGCACACCAAGATCATTAGTACACTACCTTTGTGCAGTCACCACGTTCCCACTAGTAAACCATTTTCGGTCCTAAAATTTTTTATGAATAATCCAGAATGAATGTTTAGGCACTGATACAAGATCCAGTGGTTGATTGTTTAGGCACTGATACAAGATCCAGTGGTTGATTCTTTATGTAGAAGTGGTGAATCCAAAAGACCCATCAGCTTTGTCTTTTTTCAAAGCCACGACCCAAAGATGTTTACATAATACTGCCTTGTTCCAAATGTAGTAGTTGATCAAACCCAAGACTCCAGTAGATTTAGGCCTACATAGAATTTCCCAAGCCACCAAAGCTCGTCTTGATTTCTCTATGCCACATGTCCATAATAAGGTCCAGCAAATGCTGGTGAATAATTGAATCACTTTCTTTCGTAGGAGAAAAACATGTGCCCAATATGTTTTAAGTTCGAATAAGACACTTTTGATCAACCGGACGGACACTACCAGCATACGATAGAACTTTTGTTGTCCAACAATAGATCCTCACAGTCAATTTCGCTATTAGTGACATATATTGCTGGATCATAACCTTCTTGGTGAAGAGAGGAACCTCGAGGTATTTGAATGTTTTCCAAGGTTGAATAGCATCTCATTTAAGATCTCATCTTTTAGTGTTTGGGATACCCCCATAATGTATAGAGAACTCTTTTCAAGGTTGGCATGTAGCCTTGAAACCTCTGAGAAATGGTAAAAAACCTATAGCAACAACTGTATGGTTACTTTATCAGTCCTGCAAAATATGAGTCCTGCAAAATATGAGTAAATCATGAGAGAAACAAATGTGAATCAGGTTCATCTTCTTGCACCTAGGATGGAGGTTGAAGTTTGAATTCGAATACAATTGTCTTAGTGACCTATTCAAGTATTCCATTACAAAAACAAATAGATACGGGGACATAGGGTCACCTCGGCGTAGCCCTTTATTTGCTTGGAATTTGGGTGTGAGCCCATCATTCATTAGTATAGAATAACTCACGATGGTTGCGCACCCCATTATGAGGTTGACAAATTTGACATGGAAGCCAAATTCTAGAAAAACCATCCTAAAGAACCTCCATTCCAATAGTTCATAGGCTTTCCTAATGTCAATTTTAATAAGACATCTAGGAGAAATTCATTTTTGAGTGCACCTTTTTACCAATTCATGCGCCACTATAACATTATCAATTTAAAATACTATTCGTATTACTTTGCCGAGTTATTTCTGGAGCAATTAAAGTACATATTACACTAATTTAATTTATGAAAAAACGAAGAAGAATGTGTATTATCTTGAATGTTACTTAAAATAGGAAAAAGAAGAGAAAAAGAGAAATCTCAGATAGCATGAAGTCAATAAATGGCCCCATGGGTTTAGATGTACACGTGATTTTCTTTTCACTCTTTCTTCAAATGTACGGTTAACCACGTGGCAATTATAACTTATGGAACTTTGATTGGATTTTTCGAAAATTTTGTGCTTAATCGGCACGATGTACAACTCCTTTAAGTTGGATATTTTGTTAATGGACGGAATTTCTGTACTTAATCCGGATAAAGTACAACACCTCGAAGTCCGGGTCTGAACTACATTAATATTTATATTTATAATTTTTTTATTTCTTGCTATTTTTTCTTTTTGTTTGTGTTGTACCTTTATATTAGTTAATGGTATAGTTTGATTATTTCTCAATATTTTTAAATTTTAAATTATATATTTGTTTCAATTATTTTGTCCTATTTTTATTTTAGTTAGTTTTTAAAAATATTTCTTTTTTTGAGGTTAATTTCAACTTTTCGCATGATATGTTTAAGACAATAATATTTAAAAATATTTTGATCCTTTCTACATATTTTTAATTTAAGATCACAAAATTCAAAAATATTCATTACTTTATCTTTAACTTATGCTAAGTCAAAATCAAACAAATAAATTAAAATGAAGGGAGTGAAAGATCTTATAAGTTAAAAAATAGTAATATTTTTCTTATGGTATATTTTTGTCTTTCTTCTAAGTTTCAAACAAATGCACACACTAAAACTTTTCTTCTTTTTATGTTACTGAAAGTTTTTAAATGGAAGTCTTTAACGATCTAAATTGACTTTTAGCCTTACGTTTAATTAATTTCATTATTTTTTTCTCAATTAAACTTTATATTAGCCAATTCATTTTTTTAAAACAATAATACAATATTTTATTAATATAAAAATATTTGATGCTACAACTATTGTATGATTTATGAATAAAAATAGTATTTAAATTAAATAATTAAAAGTCAGACTCAATAAAATACTTTTTGTAGATGCTTCTTCAATGGGTGAAACTTTACAAGATTATTATATTAAAGCTTCAACAATTTCTTTTGAGGAATAAAAAATGAGTGCTCTTATTAAATTATTATTATTATTATTACCCTACATAAAAGAAGACAACAAAATTATAAATTAATTTTAAATTTATTTGGATAAATAGATATTCTATAGTGTTTATGACTCATCATTTTTTGTATAACATTTTAAAAGCTCATATAATTATACAAATTTACTAAATTGGATGAGCTATTGAAAGGCCATTAGAATTTAATTAAATATTAGATAGAAAAAATACATTCAAGTTAGAACTATCAATATGAGATGTTCTCCCTTATATATAGTAGTAACATAATAATAATAGTAATATAATGGGACAAAATATTTTTGATGACTTAAGAGGAATCACTACAAAGAGCTACACAAGGTTCATTTATGGTGACATAGTCACCGTTATAAGTGCAAATTTCAAGGCAACCTTTTAGGTTGCTACTAAATCCTTGTTGTAATGCAAAACTAGAATTAAGCTTAAGTTATCGGTGCCCCTTTAGAGTTGTCCAAATTATTCACTTTAATACCTTTACTCATCCTTACACCTATTGAACATTTCTACCATTCCACATTTGAACCATTTGAATATTTTTTGTCCACTTGGCACATTGCATGTGATTCATCTTTGAGAGATGCATAAGAGGCATTTAACTTGACATTTTTGTGATTTTTTTCTTTCTTCTTCCTTGCCTTTTTACCATCAGTTCCCTAACCACACCACCAGTCTATTGCTGCTATCGCTATTTACCCTTTTTCTTTCTATTTTTCTGTTATGACCCGAGGCTACCCCCTAGTCGCGATAATAGTGCTTATGGTCACAGGTGACCATAAGCTAACCTATGAGCTGGTTTCTGTTGTGAGTATTGAGTAAATTGGTAATAAAACATGTACGCGAAAGATAAACTAATAAGGTAAAACCAATATGAATACTGAAATGTGGTTCAATCACAAGTCTATGACATCTGGGAAAAATACTGAAACACGACTGATAAGACTGATAAACTAACTGACCTTTTAAATGTATAAAAAGCCTCTAAGACTAACTGTGGAGTTGATGGGACAAACCCCCAACTAACTTCAACTGACTAGGTGAAAGAAATGCTAATATAACTAAGTGAAAGATAAACTTTTCCTTGAAGGATGAGGACTCACCACTGCTGTTGCTGCAATAAAATTGAACTGTCTAAGAACGATCCAAAAACTGTGCATCCGATCCTATAATATAAGACATCATAGTGCAAAGAAGAGTATACAGTCAGTACTTTGAATATACTGGAATATTAGATAAGGTTAGGCTGATATACATGGGGTACTGTGCATATGAACTAAGTACTATCTGAATAGCATGAGATAATAGATCATGAATAAACGAGAAACTAAATTATTGAAGAATGTAAGACCAATCATATAATATTTCCAAAATAAACTATAAACTGAAATGCTGAAATCTAATAATTGAATAACTGGTAATATGAATGCTTTGGTCAAGTAATCTTGAACTGAATTCTATTCTATTCTGAATACTGCACTGAGACCATAGGAGGTATCATCTAACCGATTCCCCAATATGAACTAATCAGGGTCCAACCTATAACCCCAGTTGGAAGGGTGTCAGTATCGTTCCACGGGTACTAACACTGACTGCGTGGATCCACTAAACTGGCATCCCTAAGGCTAAAAAGTCACCCTGTACTGTAGGAGTACTCATGAGATATGTGTCAATCCTAAACTGGTAGGAAAACATGTCAAACCTATGTTGGATACGTAGTTTTATAACTCAGGGATTGCTACTAAGTGTCATACCCTAAACTAGCAGGAATGTCCCCATCCCCGGGTTCACTCGGTGCCGAATCCTACTCCCAATTGAATGAAACTGATTACTAGATTGAACTAAGTTTAACTGAGCAAACAACTGATAATAATAGCTGACTGAATGACAATATTCATGATTTATCTGAAATTATTCCAAGGATACTAAAATTATGTAAACAACTAGGTATCGGGTGTTCATAACCCACCAACATTGAATAGAGTAATAGTAATGCCATATAAAATATTTAAAAACCATAATAGGGACTCATTGTATAAAATCCAAACTTAGGAAATTCATCAAACACATGAGAGTCAAAACTTAAGCATGGGAATGGGTAAAATATGCGATAATAACATAGTTACAATACTAAAACCATGAATTAGGGATTTAAATGTAAAGGTTTCAATATTCAAAACATATGATGTCTTATTCCATTTGAAAACACTTATAATCATAACTTGAAATCAAATTATCAAGACATCCATAGACACAGTTCAACTTAAACATGTAAAACTCATGATTTAAGAACAAAAAGAGATTCTAGGACTCCATGGGTGAAAAAGCCCCATGGATGAACAACACACATACCTCACTAGATGATTTCATGAAGATTTTTTAGAATTTTTTGTGGTTTGAAGCTTGAATTCCTTGATTTCTTGAGAATGGGTTAGGGTTTGTTCTTGAGGAAAGAAAGGCTTTTTTTGAGTGAATTTGTGATAGAAAGAGAAAATAATGCTCTTTGGGGAGTTAAATCTCATGTTATGGACTGATTAGGTGAAGGAAAATGAGAACAAACAGCTGGATGGGTGAGGAAGGGCGTACTACGGGCTCCAGTGCGGTGCAGTGGAGGGGGCACCGTGGGCTCATCCCAGCGCTGCTACTATTTTGGATTCCCAAACATGCCCTTACGCTTGTCCAAAAATTTTGAAACTCACCCGCGATGTACTGTGAACTACCCCAATCATGAATCAACTTAAAAATTGACGTTCTGAGGTCGAAAAGATCAAAAATAAAATCATCAAAGTTTAGGGGCACTGGAAATGACTAAGTCCCATTAATTAGTGCAATTTCTAACTCTTAAACCCCTTTAACATGAAGTTGTGAGTTGAATTGAGCTAGGATCTTATGGCGTATTACAATATCTTCCTCTTGGGAAGATTCATCCTTGAATGAGACTGGTTTAGCTTAGAGTACTGGGGAAACTGAGATCATAAGCTGAACATGCATGACTGAAAATAGGATTACACAACTGAGTTTAAAACATGATACATGAACTGAACTGAATGTATGCAATGGCATGAGATTGATGACATAGCTGAATTGAGAACGGAAAAGAGTCAATTTTAGGATAAGCATTACCTTAAGATAAATATGAGTTCCCATAGAAAAGATGAGGGTAATTGGTTCCCATATCTATTTCTTCTTCCTAAGTGGCTCCCTCAACGGACTGATTCCACCAAAGAACATCCGTGCTTTCTAAAGGAACTACAATAGCTGGATCACTAATCCACTTCTTTAATAAGGAAACATGAAATACCGAATGCACTTATGCCAATTTTGCAGGCAACTCTAGCTCATAAGCTACCTTCCCAAAATGGCTCAAAATTATGTAAGGGCCAATATCCCCTTCTTACCGAATCTCTTTACCCCCTTTGTGGGCAAGATTTTTAGATATACCAAATCCCAAATTCAAACTCAAGATCTCTTTTCCTCATATCTGCATAGGATTTCTGATAGCTTTGGGCTGTCTTCAACCTTTTTCTGATTAGCTAAACTTTCTCCACCGCATTAAACACTGAACCTTTTTCTGATTAGCTGAACTTTCTCCACCGCATTAAACACTGAATCTAGCCCTATCAAAATTGCTTCACCTGCCTCAAACAACCAATAGTACATCTACATCTCCTTCTATAAAGAGCCTCAAACCAAGCCATCTATATACTGGAGTGATAATTGTTGTTATAAGTAAACTCAATCAAAGGTAAGTGATCATCCCAGCTACCTTTAAAGTCAATAACACATGCTCTCAATATGTTCTCTAGGTTATGAATGGTCCTCTCTGCCTGACCATTTATCTGAAGATGAAAAACTGTGCTAAGATAAACTTGGCTACCAAGGCCCTTTTGAAAAGCCTTCTAAAAGTGAGAGGTAAACTGAGTACCTCTATCTAATATGATAGACAACAAAATCCCATGCAACCTAACCAACTCCCTAAGGTAGAGCCTAGAATAATCCTCAGCTGAATAAGAAGTATAAATTGGAAAAAATGACTGATTTGGTTATTCTATCAACAACAACCCAAACCAATCATGTTGACAACGCGTATGAGGCAAACCCGTCACAAAATTTATGTTCACCTCTTCCCACTTACAAGTGGGAATGCTGAACTCTTGCAATGTATTACTAGGCCTTTGGTGCTCAACCTTGACCTACTGGCAGTTAGAACACTTAGCTACAAACTCTATAATGTCCCTCTTCATACCACTTTACTAATCGATTTCTCGCAAATCATGGTACATCTTAGTAGCTCCTTGGTGGATAGAGTATCGCTCACTATGAACTTCTACAAGTATTTACTGTCTCAAGTCTTCAACACTCGGAACACATAACCTACCCTGGCAACGCAATACACCATCTCCCCCTTGGGAGAAAACCTCTAACTGATTTCTTCAACTTAACCAAACAAGGATCTCTGTCTTGCTTTTCTTTCACTTCAGCAACTAAAGAAGATTTCAAACCATTCTAAACCTATATACTACTCTCAGTTGAATCAACCAATTGAACACCTAATCTACCAAGCTGATAAACCTCACTAACTAACTTTCTCTTATCATTCTCAACATTAGTAACTCTACCCATAGATAACCTGCTAAGGGCATCTGCCACTATATTGTCCTTACCCAGATGATACAACACACTCATATCATAATCTTTTAACAACTCAAGCCACCTTCTCTGATGTAAATTCAAATCTTTCTACGAGAACAAATACCATAAATTTTTGTGATCTATGAACCCATCCATATAAACCCCA
>NC_061118.1:113501690-113594924 GCF_002878395.1 Capsicum annuum
TGGGGTTTAAGCTATATAGAGGCACGGGTTATGACCTTACCTCTCTGCATCAACACACAACCAAGACCAACACTGGAAGCATCACAGTAAACCACTAATCCATCTGAACCATCTGGCATGGTTAATACTAGACAAAATTAAGTTAATTCTTTAACTCCTAAAAATTCTTCTCGCGCGAATCTAACGAATGAAACTTGACTTTCTTCTAAGTCAGTTGAGACATGGGGGATGCAATAAAAGAAAACCCTTCAACAAATCATCTATAATAGCCAGAAAACCCCAAGAAACTCCTGATATCTAATAAAGAGATCTTCCTGGGATAGTTTCTTACTGATTCAGTCTTTTAAGGGTCAACTCTAATGCAATCACCAGAAATAATATGGCCAAGAAAAGCTACTGATCTTAGCCAAAAAATTTATTTACTGAATTTGGCAAATAACTGATGGGCTCTAAGAGTCTGCAATACAATTCTGAGATGGTCTGAATGATCATTTTCACTACAGGAATAAATAAGAAATTATCAATAAAAACTATGACGAACATGTCCAAGTACTTCTTGAACACTCTATTCATCAAGTCCTTGAAATCTTCTAGGGCATTCATTAGTCCGAATGACATAACTAGAATTCTAAATAACTATACCGAGTTTTGAAGGCTGTCTTCGGAATGCTACATTCTCTGACTCTGAGCTGATAATAGCCGAATCTGAGGTCTATCTTAAAGAAATAACTGGAACCCTGAAGTTGGTTGAACAAGTCATCAATCCTAGGGAATGGATATTTATTCTTGATTGTGACTTTGTTCAACTGACGGTAATCAATGCACATCCTGAGAGAACTGTCTTTCTTATGCACAAAAAGGACTGGTGCGTCCCATCGAGAAATGCTGGGCCTAATGAATCCCTTATCTAAGAGATTTTTTAGCTGTTCTTTCAACTCCTTAAGCTTAGTTGGAGCCATTCTGTAGGGAGAAATAGAGATAGGCTGGGTATTTGGAAGGAGATTTATTCCAAAGTCAATTTCTGTTTTGGGAGAAAATCTGAGAAGGTCTTTAGGGAACATATCTAGAAATTCCCTTACTACTGATACTGACTTGAGACTGGGGGTCTCAGAACTAGAGTCTTTAACTCAAATAAGATGGTACACACACCCCTTAGATATCATTTTTCTCACTCTAATATAAGAAATGATTTAACCCTTAAGCACTGAATTACTATCCCTCTATTTAATAACTGGCTTATTTAACTAAAATTGAATGGCTCTATTTTTGTAGTCAACTAAGGCATAACATGAGTGGAGCCAATCCATGTCAAGAATTATATTAAAGTCAGTCATATCTAACTCCACAAGATCAACTAAGGTGAATTTTTGGGATACTGTGAATGGGTAATTTTTGTATACCCTTTTGGCTATTATAGACTTACTTATGAGGGTAGTTACTGAGAAGGGATCTACTAGTGTTTCAGGACTGACACTAAAATTGACAGCTATATAATGAGTTACAAAAGAGATAGAAGCTCTAAAATTTATTAAAGCATAAACATGGAGATGAACGACCTGTAACATACCTGTAACTACATGGAGAAGAACTTTCCTAATCCTATCGGGACTGGACTACATATATCCTATTCTAACACTGCCCATTGGTTGCACTGGACGCAATAACCTACTGATTAGGGTGACTGGCTGGAACTGAAGGGCGATTGTGCAGACTCTATTGACCAATCTTTGGACATTCTCTGGCTCTGTGGCCTAGATTGCCACATCCAAAACACGCATCACTGTCAGCCTTACACATACCCTAATTATTCTTGCCACATTTTTGTCAAAGTGGATTTGAGCGACCACTGTTCACACTACCCTGAGACTTAGAGCTTGGTGTTTTTTTCCAACCATCATTCCTGAATTTTGGCACTGGTGCACTAGCTGAATTTAGAATTGGAACTGAGAATTTTTTATGGAACTGAGGGTGGTTACCACCCTCTACCTCGGCTGAGAAAATTAAAACTACTTGTTTTGGCCCTCTTATTTTCTTTCTCTTTCTCCTTAAGCTTCTATTCCTCAATCTACTGAGCATGAACCATAAGCCTAGATAGGTCTATCTCTTTAATCAACATAGCAGTCTGACACTCTTCGACTATACTATCAGATACACCAGAGACAAACTTACTCATTCTAGACCTATTATCAACCACCATCGAAGGAGCATACCTCACCAACTTAGTGAAATTAAGTGAGTACTCCTTCACACTCATACTGCCCTTTTTAAGTTAATAAACTCCTGCTCCTTAGCTTCCCTCAACTCCAATGGGAAGAACCTATCTAGAAAAGTCATGACAAACTCCTCTTACTCTATAGGCCCTGCATCAATACCCCTATCCTTCTTCTACTGCTTATACCAGGTGTAAGATACATCCTACAATTGATATGCAGCCAACTCTGCACTCTCACTAGAAGTGACACCCTTAACATCTGTCACTTTCTAAACCATATCAAGGAATTCCTGTGGATCCTCTTCAGACTTGGATCCTGAAAACAAAGAGGGATTCATTCGGGTGAAATCTTAAATCCTAGTTGCGGCTGTATTTTCTACTGGATTAGCTGGGGAAACAACCTGCTGATTATTTTGAGTAGCTACTGAGTGAGCTAAAGTAGTGAAAGAAACTCTAAATTGGGTATGAGAGACATGCTCATTCAGGGGATCTTTTTGAACAGATGGTGGTATGGGCTGGTCCCCGTTCCTTCTTTTATTATTTATTTTAGGAGGCATTATCTGTAAATACAACAAAGGATAAGTCAGAGAGAGTTTAAATAGAGCTCATGCTCATTTGCACGATATGAATACAGAAAGAAGGGAAACCTTTCCTAAAACGTCTTGTAGCCTCTTGTTCATAAGTGTGGCGTGGTTCACACCCATGCACAAGACTCTAATTAACACGAATTTTAGACTTCCTAGGACACTTTAAAACTTTAGGCTCTGATATCAAGTTTTTTCATGACCCGAGGCTACCCCTTAGTCGCAACAACGGTGCTTACGATCACAGGTGGCCATAAGCTAACCCATGAGCTAGTACCTGCTGTGAGTACTGAGTAAATTGGTAATAAAACATATACACAGAAGATAAACTAATAAGGTGAAACCAATATGAATACTGAAAACGTGGTTCAATCATAAGTTTGTGACATCTGCAAAAAATACTAAAACACGACTGTTAAGATTGATAAACTATCTGATTATCTAAAAAGCCTCTAATACTGATTGTGGAGTTGATGGGACAAACCACCAACTAACTCCAACTGACTATGTAAAAGAAATGCTAAAATAACTGAATGAAAGATAAACTTGTTCTCAAAGGATGAGGACTCAACACTGTTGCTGCTGCTGTAAAGTTGAACTGTCTAAGCATGGTATGGAAACTGTGCATTTGATCCTATGATAAAGAAATCATAGAAAAAAGAAGAGTATGCGGTTTGTACTTTAAATGTACTGGCATATAAGATAAAGTTAGGCTGATATATATAGGGTATTGTGCATATGAACTATGTACTATCTAAACAGCACGAGACAATAAATCATGAATGTATGAGAAACTAAAATATCTGAGAATGCAAAACCAAGCATATTATATTTCCAAAATAATCTGTAAATTGAAATACTAAAATCTGATAACTGAATAACTGGTAATATGAATGCTTTGGTCAAGCAATCTTGAACTGAATTCTATTCTGAATACTGCACTGAGACTGTGGGAGGTATCATATAACTGACTACCCCAATCTAAACTAATTGGGGTCCAACCCTTTAACCCCAGTTGAAAGGGTGTCAGTACCGTGCCACAGGTACTAACACTGGCTGTGTAATCTACTAAACTGGCATCTCGAAGAACTAAAGAGTCACCCTATACTGACAGTAGCTGCCATGAGATATGTGTCAACCTAAAACTGGCAGGAAGATATCTCAAAACTACACTGGATACGTAGTTTTGTAACTCAAAGATTGCTACTAAGAGTCACACCTCGGTGCTGAATCCTACTCCTAACTGAATGACACTAGTTACTGGACTGAACTAAGTTTAACTGACCAAACAACTGATAATAGTAACTGAATGAATGAAAATATTCATGGTTTATCTTAAATCATTCTGAGGATACTGAAATTATATAAACAACTAGGTATCGGGTGTTCATAACCCACCAGTACTGGATGGAGTAATAGTAATGCCATATAAAAGTTTTAAAAAACATAATAGGGACTCATTATTTAAAACCCAAACTTAGGAAATTTATCAAACACATGAGTCATAAACTTAAGCATGGGAATGGGTAAAGCATGCGATAATAACATAGTTACAATACTAAAATAATGAATTAGGAATTTAAATATGAAGGTTTCAGTATTCAAAACATTTAATGGCTCATTCCACTTGGAAACACTTATGATCATAACTTGAAATCAAACTGTCAAGACATCCATGGACATAGTTTAACTTAAACATATAAAACTCATGATTTAAGAACAAAAAGGGATTCTTGGACTCCATGGGTGAAAAAGGCCCATGGATGAACATCACACATACCTCACTAGATGATTTCGTGAAGATTCTTGAGAATTTCTTGAGGTTTGAAGCTTGAATTCCTTGATTGCTTGAGAATGGGTTAGGGTTTATTCTTGAGGAAAGGGAGGCTTATTTTGAGTGAATTTATGATAAAAAGAGCAAATAATGCTCATTGAGGAGTTAAATTTCATGTTATGGACTGATTCGGTAATGGTAAATAACCCAAATGCCCTTAATTGTCAAAGAACAAAAAGCTAGACGAGTGAGGGAGGCGCGCCGTAGGCACCAGTGCGGTGTAGTGGAGAGAGCGCCGCAGGCTCCAGTGCAGTGCAGTGGAGGGGGCGCCGTGGGCTCATCCTAGTGCTGCTACTATTTTAGATTCTTAAACATGCCCTTACGCTCATCTGAAAATTTTAAAACTCACCCGAGACATACTTTGAACTACCTCGATCATGAATCAACTTAAAAATCGATGTTCTGATGTCGGAAAGATAAAAAATAAATTCATCAAAGTTCAGGGTCATTGGAAATGACTAAGTCCTAATACTTGGTTAAATTTCTAAGTCTTAGACCCCTTTATCATGAAATCGTGAGCTGAATTGAGCTAGGATCTTACGGGGTTTACATTTTCTCCAGCTATTTCTCTTCCTCCATCATCATTATTGCTCTTTTTGGACCCATTTCCCTTTTCTGTATCTGATATAGGCGGTAAAAGATTATCGAGAGAGGTGGGTACAAGTGTAAGGATGAACGGGATTGGGGTTTACTGAAGACAAATCATTTCGAAATCGACGGCAAAAGAAATCAGGAAGACCTAAATTAATTTTATCGGATTCTATAATATTAGTTTTGATAAATTTATTGGATTTATATTCTAATTTGAGTGGTGATGTTTTCTCGGAGGTGACCACAAATAGAGATGGACGAACGTGATCAATCTTTATAACTCTGGTGCTCGAAAATCTACTTTCTTCTTACTTATTGCAGATTTAATTAATTAATTCAAAAATATTTTACTTATACAAAGTTTAAAAAGAAATAAATGGTAGAAAATATTCACAAAAAATTTTAGGAAGAGACTTTTGAGAGTCCAAAAATGGAGTGAAAAAGGCGATGGTAAAAGGGGTGGGCAAGTTACTGATCTTTTTATTTCTTTTAAATATTAAAAAAAATTCTTTTTTTTGTTATTATGTATAATACATTTTAAAATATTTTATTTGAACTCACATAACATGTGTCATTATTTAATACGTCAAATTTCCATGTCATAGCGAGAGTATTGCACACGTTTTATACTTTTAGTTGATAGTAAAAAAAGTGTTCAAATGGTTTAAATTTAGAGGTATAGAGGTGTTCAATAGGCACAAGGGTTAGTTGAGGTGCTCAAGTGAATAATTAAGATAACTTTAAGGGGTCATCGATGATTTAAGCCTTTTAATTATAATAGTCATGGGGTTATTAATAAGTGTTTGAAATATTTCATACATAAAATAAAGTATTTTATCATACTACGTAGGGCTCTTGCTAGCATAGGATCTTATATATATTTAGAATATAGTTTTTAGCAATAGTTTTATTTATTTTTTGTCTTTTATAGTTATGCTATTGTGTCGTATTAATTGTTGAAGACAAAAAAAACAATGATAAATAATTATAACGATAAAAATGTTGCATAATTTGTGACCAATTTGATGTTATATTAAGTGAATCCATGTACAACAACAACAACATATTCATTTTAAACCTACAAAGTTGGGTCTAGGGAGGATAGAATTTATGCAGGTGCATCACTACCTTAGAGGCAGAGAGAATGTTTCTGATTGATCCTTAGTTCAAGAGTACATAGTCCAACATAATATATATAAACAACAAAATTATAGAAAAAGAAAGTCATGGCAAAATACTATAGACAACCTAAAAAATCACCCTAAATATTAGTCATAACCAAATTACAAACCATAGATAATAGCCAAACTCAAAGGAAAAGCAATTAATTACAAAGGTAATGCTATGGTTACTAGTATAGAAAAACTATCTAACTATCCTCCTACCTTAATTCGTTTCCCCTATAACCTCCTATATAAAGTCATCTCCTCGATAAGCAGAAGTTGCATCATGTATTGTCCAATGAACTCTACCTAATACTTTTTCGACTTACCTATACCTCTTTTGAAACCATCAATAGCTAACTACTCATACCTTCACACTGGGGTATCCGTGCATCTTCTCTGCACGTGTTCAAACCATCTTAGCCTCATTTTTCCCATCATTTTATTCCATTGATGTCGCTCACACCTTGTCTTAGATATCTTCATCTTAGTCTTATCTCTTAGAGTATGCTCACATAGTGCACCCATCTCAACATCCTCATCTCCACAACATTAATCTTCTGAACATGGAAGTTCTTGACTGGCCAACACTTTATTTTACATAATATAGCCCATCTAACCATCATTTTTTAGAACTTGTCTTTATATTTTAGTGGAACCTTAGTATCACTCAACACTCCAGATGCGAGCCCCACCTTGTGCCTATACGATTTGGAATATCATCATTAATCTCCCCATTTTCTTGAATAAAATACCCAAGATACTTAAGATTTTTTTCTTTTTTGAATAATCTGTGTAACAAACCTCACTTATATATCATCCTGGGGTGTTACCTCACTGAAATTACACTTTAAGTATTCTGTCTTGGTTCTACACAACCCGAACCTTTAGACTCCAAGATATTTCTCTAAAGCTCTAGCTTAGCATTAACTCCGTCTTGAGTCTTGTCAATCAGAACTATGTCATTTATAAATAACATACACTATAACACCTCCCCTTGTATATGCCCTATCAATTCATCCATTTACCATGGAACATAAAAACTAATTGAGAGATGATCCTTGATGCAACCTTATAATGATTGAAAAGTTCTCTGAGTCACCTCTAATTGTCCTTACCTAGGTCATAACTCCATCGTAAATGTCCCTCATCGCCCTAATGTATGACTCAATACACCTTTGGCCTCCAAGCATCTCCATAGAACCTCCCGTTAAAATTTTTCATGTCATTTCCAAATCGATGAATACCATGTGAAGATCCTTTTTCTCTCTTATACTGCTCTATCAGTCTCCTTACAAGATGAATGACTTCTTAATTGAGTGACCTGATATGAATCTGAATTGCTTATCATAAATATTTACACCTCTTTACACTCTTAACTCCACCACCCTCTCCCAAACTTCCATTGTGTGACTTAATAACTTAATACTCCTATGGCCAAGGGCGGAGCTACATTTGTCATAGGGGGTTCATCCGAACCCACTTCGACGAAAAATTATACTTTATATACATAGTTAAAATTATTTTTTATGTATATATAGTAGATGTCGAACCCCTTCGATTATTTCGTATGTTCACTTGTGAACCCCCTTGATAAAAATCCTGGCTCCGTTACTGCCTATGGCTGTTGCAATTCTGGATGTCACCCTTGTTTTTGTACAATAGAATCATCATACTCCACCTTCATTCTTCGAACATCTTTATTTTCTTAAAAATGACATTAAACAACCTAGAAAGTCACTCTAAACCTACTCTGCCGGCAATAGATATCATTTGGACCTATTGCTCTTTCCTTACGCATCTTATGATAACACCCTCAGCCTCCTTAGTCTTAATACACTCATAATACCCAAAATTATAATTCCTCTTAGAGTACTCCAACTCCCCCAGCACAATATCTTTTTCCCTCCACATTAACGAGTTAGTATTTTACATAAGTAAGGATATATTGTATTAAAGAGTACATGTCAAGGCTGATCAAAAAATAGTTTTGGCTAGTGCTCATCCTGTTCATATTAGTATTTTTTTGGTTTCCTTTCCCCTTATTTTTATTCATTTTGCTTGATCTTATTCAATGCTTGTTAAATATTGTCTCTAATTTGAGCTCATCTTTTTGATAAACAATGTGTATGATTATTCTTTATGATCAACCTTTCTTTACTCACCCTCAAGTTACTTCAATTGTGATCATCAAACATGTAATAATCCTCATGGTGAATTTTAACTTTTGCTACATTTTGATCATTGTTTTCTTCTTCATAGTTGTTTGATGTCATTTATGAGTTATGGGGATGGTTGGTATGGTCACTTAAGCATTACAAAGTGATTTATATGAGTTTGTGGTTTTGAGTAGCCGTTAAAGTGGTATAGTTGACATAGGTCAACATGATCCTAGCATCAAGTCAGTTTTGTTAGTTCCATTTGATTTGAAATATCAATTTTGGGTTAGTAGCATGGTTGGTTCAGGCTTCGAGGCTTCTAGTTTGATTTCGAGCCTTTAGATGAGAAGTTGGTTTAAAGTTTCTTAGAGTTGATTTGGGAGTAATTTATTGATAACGACCTCTGTTGAATATTTAGACTGCACCATTGAGTCCAAAATGTCATTTGCAAGTTATTTGAATATTTGGTTTGTATTCAGGAGGTTTAAATGAGTTTTTAATGAGTTTTGTACATGACCCAATTTCGGGAGTCATGATGGTACCTACTAAACCCATCTGTAGGTAGTCCAAATTGTAGAACAAAATGTTAAGTAATGGGCTAATTGGTGGAAGATATGAGAAATACTGAATATAAGCATACAATAAGATTGTAAGCAGATAAATATAAGTGTAAGATACTAAAAGATAGCGGAGAAAGGGGAAAGTATAAAAAAAGCATCCCATGACCTAGTAAGGTCGGTACAAGATCCACTAAATCCAAAAAATAAGAGTACTGAACAGTATCAAATATAGATGTAGTCTCAAAAGTAAACACTATCTAAAAATAGTAGAAAGAGAGAGAATCAGCTCTGGATCTGAAAGCTCACCTTATCTCGAATCACAAAAGCAAGATGGATAGAACATTAGTGGTGATGACTCGTAAAAGGATCTACATCTGAGAAAGATGCAGAAGTGGAACATGATTTACAAAACAACGGAGTCTCAGTTGGAATCATTGGTTGATTGAGATAAATCATAATAAAAGTATAGTAAAAAGCAAGAAAGTAATATAAAGTCATGGAATAAGAGGATATATAAAATACTATTCTAAATGTATGAATCAATGAAACTCATGCATAGTAAATAAATCAACATATCGACAGACTGGCTATAACCTAACACATAAATACAGGCTAACTATAACTAACCGAACTCCTATAAGCCCAGAAGGCATAAACAATAAGGAAAAATCCAATCAAGCCTCCATAAGGCCAACAGATTCAAACAAGAAGGACAGTATCGATAATCATAAATTCAAGTGAATAACAATGAGACCATATCAGAGATTCCCTTCAAACCGTAATACTAGGCTTGAATCGGAACTAAAGAGCGATATCATCATAATAATGTCATACACGAGTCATAAATGTCAGACTCAAACTGAAACTAGAGTATCGTAACATCATATCAAAGTATCACATATGAATCATAATTTACTGGACTTGAATCTGGACTAGTAAATACAAAGTGATAAGTTTAACCAAAGGTCGAAAATATATCTAAATCATTCTAAAGGACAAGAACTATTCTAGGTTGATTAAAGAAGACCTCCTATGTCTACAATGGGCGAATCAAAATATTTGACATAAAAGAGGGTCGTGGGGTCATCTACTAATCCTAATAGTACATACTAAGGCAAGTTTCTACCTAAAACTACTCTAAGGCTCTAATGTTTTACAATTAATTATAAAATAAGTTGAAACTAGACTTGAGATAACATCCTAACACAAAGGAGGAGGAGTGAGCCTAAACTCTACTTAAAATGGCTCTCTAAGTGGCTAAATAATCTGAAAGCCACTAAACATACAACTAAGTCATAAAACCCTACCCATCACTAGTATAAGGCTAATACCATTATCAAGATAATCAAGAGAGAAGTAAGCCTAGCCTACCTGAACGCCATTGAATTCTCTTAAAGCCCACTAGATCATAGCTTTTCCCTTTCGAGAAGCCTCCGCCTGATTCCACACTATCAAAACAATAATCTATACGTTAGTACAAGAATAACAATACCTATATTACATATAAATGCTCTGAATCCAAAATCTAGCTAAAATTCTCATATGGGTCTAATTTATGGAATTATGACTTTAAAAGTGTCAAAATATCCCTTCAAGCTCAAGGATCATTTATCCAAAAAAAATAGGTGAAATCCTACCACAAACGAACCCTAAATCAACCTATAAATTAAACTAGGGATTTGTGTTTAAATCATAAAATTAGTCAATAATTTAATGGAAACTTACAAAAATAGAAGTGAAAAGATAATTAAAATGACATCACCAAATCATCCTAACTGCCCAAATGATCAATCTCACACTTTCTTAGCTCTCTTGGATTTTCAATGGACTTGGGACTTTAAAAAAATGGAGCAAAATTAGGTTCCACAATATTTAATATTACCAGGGGTCCCTTCATTGCAATTGCAGGGGCCTTATCACGAACGAAATGCCTAGCTTGGTTTACCCTTTGTGAATGTGGCCAATCTATCACGAACGCGAAGGAGGAGTCCAAATCGGTTGGCCAAATGACTCTTCATGAATGCAAAGGTCAGCTCGCAAATGAGATAGCCAATAACCTTGGCCTTCGCGATCGCGAAGGTTATTTTTTGCCTATACTAACAACTTGGCAAATTTGCCAAGTTTCCGATAGGACCCTCAAATTTAATTTGGAATCCCTTGAATTCAAACAAAACTATGCTATCTTACCAAAGTCAACATTCTAGACTCAATGACACCATCAAAATTTTTATTTGAGGTTGTTCTTATGAAATGTTTGTCCCATACCCAAGGGTCATTTTAACCAAAATCCACTCAATGGCCCAAAACAAGTTCAGAAGCTTTGGGACCTGAACCAAGGGTCATCCTAGCCTAAAATGGATGCTTCAAATCTAGTAGAACTATCAGAATTAAAATACGAGGTTGTTTACCTATAATTTTAGGATCGATACCCAATTCTTAACTTCAAAACTTCAAAATATGGAATTGGATCTAAAACCCAGAAGAATTTCTTGTCAATTGAATTGTCGTGCCAACAAGTCAAAAATAACTTAAGGCAGCTACACAAAGCTCTAAACGACAAAATAGTTAGAAACAAAAAATTATCTGGAGGGTAATTACAATATCCACTACTAAAAGGAATTTCATCTAAAAAGTAAAGGATCAAGATATGCTTGAAGGCCCGAACAGGTGGGGATACTAGGCTTGTATTTCACTCTTGATCTCCTAGGTAGCCTCCCCGACTAACGAAGTCTCCACAACATTTTAACCACTGGAATATCTTTAGAGTGCAACCGCCTGACATCCATAGCCAATATACAGACTGGTTCCTCTACGAAGGTCAACCTCTCATCTAACTGAACCAAGTCCCACCAAAGCACATGCACTCATAAAGAATGTATCATTGTAACATGAATGCATAGAAAATTATGTGAACAAATAAAAAATTTGGGGGCTAGGCTAACTTATAAGTCACCTCTCCAATGATCCAAATTATCTCAAATGTTCCAAACCGCATCATCCTTTCATAGGTGATTCAAATTTAATCCTGGTCACCAATTTCAAACTTTAAAATGCAAAGTTTGCGTTCAACATAACTCTTATTCCTACTCTGACCTACACATAACCTATCCCGAATCACTCGCACCTATCCAAAGACTCACAACGTAAGTCGGTGCCACATGGACTAACCTTAGATGTCTTAAACTAAACAATTGAAGATCGATAGTGCCTATCATAAAATACCTCAAATGGTGCCATCTCAATACTCAAATGGTAGCTATTATTATAAGCAAACTTCACTAAGGCTAAGTGCTGCTCCAATTGAACTCCAAAGTCCATCATATAAGTGCAGAGAATATCTTATAAAACCTAAATAATCTACTCTAATTAACCATCAGTCTGGGGGTAGAATTTAGTGCTAAAATCAACTTGAGTACCCAACTCCTCCTAAAATATCCTTTAAAATCTAAAAATGAGATTCAAGCCTCTATCTAAAATAATAGACACAGGTACTCCATGAAGGAAAACTGTCTCTTAAACATAAATACGGGATAACCTATCGGTATTAAAGAAAATCTGAATCGGGATAAAATTAACAAATCTAGTGAATTAATTAATAATAACCTAAATAATGTTAGAATCACGGGATGTATGATAAAAACCACTCATCAAGTCCATAGTAATCTACTCTTATTTCCACTTAGGAATGGGTTGCCTCTGAAGGAATCCATTCAGTCTCTGTCTCTGATACTCAATGTTTACCTACTGACAACACAGACACCGAGCTACAAGTTCTGCTAATTTCAGTTTTATCCCACTCCACTAGAATGCTGCCTTAAATCCCTATACATCTTAACTATCCTAGGATGAATAGAATATCATTATCTATGAGCCTCTCATAATATTGACTGTATTAGGTCTCCAACCTTTGGAACACAACTATGACCATCAAACCTTAGGATACCTTTAGAATCCAAGTAGCACAATTTGAATCACCTCCCAATACCCAATCCGAAAAGCAACAAAGTCTACTATCCTTAAAGCAACGATCCCAAATATACTCTATCAAGTAGATCTAGCCTCAACACTGAGTAGAATCCTCCTAGGGTCTGAAATATTAGGTCTAACTATCAATTTGGCTAAGGGCTAATGTCCTAAGCCAATAATCTCTCTTAAATTAAAATAAAGGCCAAGCTATCCATACTCATTGACTTTCGGCTCAACGCATCCACTACCTCATTCTTCTTTACTAGATGGTATAAAATAGAGATATTATAGTCCTTGAGCAACTCGATCCACTTGTGTTGTCTCAAATTAAGTTCTCTCTGGGTTATAAAGTATTGAAGAATATGATGGTTAATATAGATCTCGCAATGAATACCATACAAGTAATGCCTCTAAATCTTAAGTGCAAAAACTATTGTTGCCAACTCCAAATCATGAGTGGGGTAGTTGCACTCGTGCACCTTTAAATCCCTTAATGTATATGCAAGAACTCAACCCTACTGCATCAAAGCACAACCCAAACCAACACTAGAAACATTAAAATAAACTATAAACCCCTCTCTCTTAAGTGGAAGAGTCAAAGTAGGAGCGGAAGTAAGCAAACCTTTGAACTTCTGAAAGCTCAACTCGTACTTATCGGAACACTGAAAAGGAATTTCTTTTGAGTCAATTTGGTTATAGGTTTAAATCTCTTAATAAATCGATTATAGTAAGTAAATTGCCAAACCAATAAACTACAAACATCAGTTGGAGATGTAGGTCTAGCATAGTCACGAACAACCACAATCTTCGTCGGATCCACTATAATCCCATCCTTAGACACTATGTGTCATAAGAATGTCACTGACTCAACTAGAACTCACACTTTGAGAATTAGGAAAAACACCTATGATCTCTTAAATTTTGAAGCTCAATGCTAAAATGTTGCGTATTGTCCTCTCTACCCCTCAAATAATATCACGACCCAAAATTCATAGGTCATGATGGCACTTGTCGTGATGAATCTTGACAAGTAAGCCTATCACAGAAATAGATACATAAGAAAAATAATGCCCAAATCCAAAGGTAATGCTTCTAGAATGAAGCCAAACCGTACAAGTATAATCAATGCGGATAGAATAATAACCATGAATGAAAACCATTACTCCCAAAGCCAAGTGTCAATAGGGTAATAACATATTTAGTAAACCTTGAATCCAAAATGATACATAAGATGTCAAAAACTAGATAACTCTATCTCTGAAATACAAGTACAGACATAGTATGATAGAAAAGGTAGTAGGAAACATCCGGATGCCTAAAAGTCACCACTATCTTGAATGCTTAAAATAAAGCCCAAAAAGAAGCAACGTGGGGAGCACCCAGACCAAAATCTGCATCGAGAAGGTACAGTAGGAGTAAGTACGGTCTACTTGTACTCAGTAGGTAGCATAGGCCGACAACAAAATTGAAAATAAAGCATATAAAATACACAATAAGGGCACGTCACCTGTAATCAGAAATTGTTCCACAATGGTAGCCCACACCACTTGCACTAACAGTTCTATAATATTCACATATATTGCAACAATACACCAAGGTAGGACAAAATTATACATTATATCACATATAAGTAAAACAAAGCGAACATGTATATACAAGATCATCAAGTACAAAAAATGAGATAGAACAAATAGATAGATGACAAGTTAATAAAGCAATACAATCACAACATAAACATAATAAGGTAAGTACAATATATATGATGATGATAATGTATGAGGTTGTTGCACAACCTCTGAGATCATCACACAATCCTCGTATAAACCTACGGAGCTAAAGCTATAAGTCATAGGACCCATGGGGGGTGCGTTAATCTATATAAAATCTACATAATTCATATATCCTCCATGGCACATCACTCGGGGAGTGTTTTATAAGCTATTACAATATCTTCTCCCCAGCACATCCTTTGAGTAGGGTTTTAAAAAGATGTTGCCAGTGTTTATCAGGTGTTGCCATGGTGGTACCAATGTTTCGGGAATGAGTATAATGTGAGGATGTAATTCTCATAAGCAATCATAATGAGTATTTCCACAACCATCCACATGATGTATTTCTACAAGCAACTATAATGACATATTTCCACAACCACAAGAGCCAATATCCACATATTATTTTCCATCATCTATGAATTTTCATATTTTTCATATGCTAATAGAGTATGAATACATCACAATACACAAATGGTACCACAGCACACCCATTCATCAAATATGATTTATCGTCATGTATACAAGACTGTCAATATCACATAAGACCCCACACGATTACACATAATATTTCTAAAACCACCACATATATCACATATAGGCCCCTATACGAGCTCAACACATTAAGATACCCAATTTCATGATTTGTTCCTACACTTTTAACATGCATTTTGTACCAACATTTACTACCTAGCCTAGTCTAAGAAATTTAAGCCATAACCTACCTCAAGGACCAAAAAACATTAACTAAGACTTTGTTCCCATACCCTTACATCTCACGAACGATATTGAAGTCAACTAACATATGGAAAAATAGAACGTATGAGTCATAACAAAGCCAATGATACGTATATTGACTACTTTTAATTTAAGGATAAAACAAACCCCCAAAATAGAGTTTTGAAATAAAAGGGAAAAGCCATAATTTTATTTCAAAAATATGTTCCCCATATTTTTAGGAGTCTATAGCTAAAAATTCAAGCAAAAAAGAGATTCAAATGGAAGAAAAATCATTTTCAAACTTTACCGGGTAAAACCTCCAAAATCCATATTAAATTTGAGATTTGAAGTTGTTTTGAAGATGATATTGAGGGAAGATTGATAATTATAGGTTTAGAAATATCATCCGAGTGAAAGGGGGTAGAAATTGGGGTTTAATTAAAAGAAATACAAATTTAGGCCTTCGAGGCCAAAATTTCCAATTTTCAGTTTGAAATTTGGATTAGAATAAGAATTTAATGATAAAGAAGGAATAAATTAGTTAAAATAGTTTTATTGGAGCATACCTAAGGTTAGAAGTGGATGAAATTGCTCAAAAGTGTGAAACCCTAATCTCCAAGTCTAAAAAATAAGGGAAAATGACAAAACATGGGTATATATAGGGTCTAAGTCTCCACAGACTCCTTGGGATTTATATAGAATCCCGTGAACACAAAAGAAATATGCTACCCTATCAAATTTGATGCTCTGAAATCAATAGTGATATCAGATTTTTGAAAAAAATATCATTTTCATAAAGTCGACCCCCGAAGCCTGATTTCACAACTTTTAAATAGAGGGTCGATATGAAATTTAAAAGCCATAAAACTACACCAAACATGTTATCACCCTAAAATTGACATTTTGAATCTGCTGGCGTAGTTCGTTCAGCCATCCGTCGCAAGATCAAAATATAACCACTGAATTCCATAATAAAGCTATCAAAGCCACCAAAAACCACAATATCACATAAATGATATCAAAATGCATCAAGAATCATGTCAATCACCCTCACATCCCAGAAATTCCATAGTGTAACTATGAGGAGGGGGTAAATAGTCAAATAAAAAAGAAACACATTTTTCACATATTTCATCAAAATTTTTTGTCATTATATCATCCACAACTAAAAATCTAGTTCATCCTCGAGCTAAGGATAAGAAATACCTGAATCAACAAAGAGATGGGGATAAAAACTATGCATATCAGACTGAACCACCCAAGTATCCTTATCTACAGGTCGATATCACCTTTGAACCTTATCCGCTGGATAACTTTGGAGCGCAACAACGTAACATCCCTAGCTAAAATAAAGTCTGACTCCTCAACAATAGATATATCTTATCTAACTGAACCGATTTCCAATGAATGATATGAGACTCACTTGGAATGTAACGGGGAAACATAAAAACATAGATAATAGGATGAACAGTTGATAAAACTAGGGGCAAAGCTAACTAATAAGCCATATCACTAACATTCTGAAGAATCTTAAATGGACTAATATACCTGGGGCTAAGCTTTCCCCTTCTCCCAAACCTCATCACACCCTCCATGGAAAAAATACAAAGAAAAACACAATTACCAATGCCAAATTACAAGGCACAAAGTCTATGATCTACATAGCACTTCTGCCTACTCTGAGCCACTCGAAGTCTATCCTGAATAATCCAAACTCTATCCAAAAACTCACTAAGCAAGTTCATACCTCTAGGTCTAACCTCTAAAACATCAAATAGCATACTGGAGAGTGACAATGCCTCAAAAAGAGCTATATCAATACTGGAATGGTAGCTATTATATATGAAAATTCTACTAAAGCCAAATGCTGCTCCCACTAGCCCCTAAAATCCTTCACACAAGTATATCCTCCAAAACCTGGATAGTCCGCTCTAAAGTTAACTCAAGTATCCAACTCATCCTAAAAAGTCTTCCAAAAGTGAGATGTGAACACTGAACCACGATCTGAGATAATAAGACAATAGCACACCATGAAGAAGCACAATCTCATGAATGTAGATACGAGCCAACCTCTCAGCACTAAAAGAAACCTGAACCAATATGAACTGAGTAGACCTGGTCAATCAATCCATGATGACCCAAAAACTCTTAGAACCATGAGAAGTATGAGGTAAACCAATCATAAAGTCCATAGTGATTTGTTTCCACTTCTACTTAGGAATACGTAACCTCTGCAGAAATCCACCCAGTTTTATACGCTCAGTCTTCACCTGCTAACAATATAGGCAATAAGCTACAAAATCTAGCATATCCTTCCTCATATCAACAACCAATAATTCAACCTCATATCGTAATACATCTTAGTCACTCCCAGATGGATAGAATAATTGGAAGAATGAGCCTCATCCAATATTAGTCTAATCTAATCACCCACTCTCGGCACATAAACTTGGCCTCCAATCCTCAAAACTTCATTCGAATCAAGTGAGGATTCCTTAGCCTTGCCATTTAACACCTTATATCGAATCTATCTCAATCCCACATCATCTAACTGATGAGCTCGAATCTACACCATAAAAGAAAACCTAGTCTCCATAAAGGACAAAATACGCCCAAGTGTCAAAATATCCAGCCTAACCATCTAGTTAGCTAAAGACTGAACCTCTAAGTCCAAAGGATCTCCTGGGTCAAAAGATACACCAAGTTACCCATGTTATTCGCTCAGTTTCATACTTTGGGTTGGAGCCACCTCGGGATTGACTCGATGGCTATTGCGCTTTTTCCGACAGCAGCTAACTCGCTGGCACGCTTAACACCCTTGCACCTGGTCTTATTGCCTTTGGCTAAGAACTCAGAAGTCAAGTTTCATTCAAATTAGTTAATAATTAATCATTTTGACTGACTGTTTTTACGTAAATGATAAGTAGAAAAGCGGTAGGAACTAGAATAAATAGTGCAGTAGCAATAAATGCAAGAATATTTACTTCCATAATCTCATCGGTTTTTTACTTTGCAATAACTCGGGATTTAATCCCATAGTAATTACAGGCTCTATGCGGGCTCAAAGGCAAAAAACAGTTATTTGGAAACTATTTCAAGCAAATGCGCATTCCCCCCTTTTTATCGACAGAATAACCCCCCCCCCCCCCCTCGTCTTTTTTCTTTTGATATCTCTGGACTGATTAAACCAATTTTTTGAAATTGGACAGGTAAAGAGGGAGACTCCGGAAAGAATTTCATCGGCTCCTCCTCTCTTGCCCTCTTGATGGTATCCAGTTGAAATGGTTGCTGGATTGCTCTCTTCTTTGCTTCACTTCTGGTAAGGCTCATCGGTCTTCTGGCCGGGCATACTACAACTTCCAACTCAAGGCATCCGCAGCCATATTACCCTTGCCCAAATGGTAGTGAATAGTCAAGTCATAATCCTTAAGCAACTCAAGACAATGACACTGCCTCATATTAAGATCTGGTTGGGTGATGATGTACTAAAGACTAAGATGATCAGAGAAAATCTCACAATGGACTCCATATAAGTAGTACCTCCACAACTTCAAAGCAAAGACAATCGCGCATAATTCTAAATCATGGGTAGGATAATTTATCTCATAGGGCTTCAACTGACAAGAATCATACGTAATCACCTTACCCTCTTACATTAACCCAACACCTAAAGTATCACAAAAGACGGTGAAACCCATGCCCTCCTTAGGCAAATTCAAGATAGGAGATGAAGTCAATAATTCTTTAGCTTTTGAAAGCTCTTCTCAAAAGCATTAGACCACTGAAAAAAAATCTTCTTCTGATTAAACTTAGTCAAAGGAGCTACAATGGATGAAAAATCCTCAACAAAATACCAATAATAACCTTCTAAGACAACAAAACTTTGAATCTCGATGGGAAAAGAAGATTTATCCCAATCATGAACCGCTGTAACCTTAGCTAGATTAACCATAGTACCATCCTTAATCACCGCATGCCCCAAGAAAGAAAGAAAATCCAACCAAAACTCTCACTTGGAGAACTCATCATACAATTTCATATCCCTCAATCTTTGAAGCACAATCCGCAAATGCTTTTCATGCTTAAACTTACTCTTTAAATAAACTAAGATATCATCTACAAATATAATAACAAAAGAGTCAAGATACAGTTAAAACACCTAGTTCATCAACTCTATGAATGCGACAGGGGTATTGGTCAAACCGAAAGACATAACCAAGAACTCATAATGACCATATTTAGTATGAAAAGTTATTTTCGACACATTCAAAGCTCTAATCATCAACTGGTGATACCCGAATCTTAAATCAATCTTTAAAAACATCATGGCACCCTGAAGCTGATCAAATAAATCATTAATACGAGGAAGAGGATACTTATTTTTTATCGTTACCTTGTTCAACTACTGATAATTAATACACAAATGCATAGACCCATCCTTTTTCTTTACAATCAAGACTTGTGCACCCCAAGGAAATACACTAGGTTGGATAAATTACTTATCCAATAACTCCTACAACTAATTCTCTAATTCCTTTAATTCAGTTGGGGCCATCCTTTAAGGAGGGATAGAAGTAGGCTTGGTGTCTAAGTAGGCTTGGTGTCTAACTCAACATCAATACCAAAATCAATATCTCAATCTGGAGATAGACCAGGAAAATTCTTAAAAAATACATTCATAAACTTGCAGAAAACACGAATAAAATCCAATGAAGATGGCAAAACCACACTAGTATCCCAAATATGAGATAAATAGGACAAATATCCTCTCTTAACCAAATGACAATCATGAACATAAGATATAACCCTCTTGGGACCTGAATAAAGCATACTCTTCCAAGCTATCCTTGGCACACCCAATAAAGCTAAAGTCATGGTCTTAGCGTAACAAGCTAGGATATCATGATAAAAATCCAACCTATTCATATCTAAAATAATATCGAAATCAACCATATCTATTATAAGAAAATCTACCCATCTCTCGCCCTAAAAAAGTCACAACACAAGATCAGTACACCCAATCCACCATTAAAGAATCTCCTACTAAGGTAGAGGATAAAATAGGTATGGAAAGAGGCTCACTAAAACAATCAAAATTCAAAGCAAAATATGAAGACACAGAGGAGAAAGTTGATTTGAGTCAAATAACACAGATGCAGATTTGAAAGAAACGGGGATGATACCAGTTATCACAGTATTAGAATCCTCCACTTATGGTTCGGCAGGTATAGCATAACACTATCCATGACCACGAACTGACTGAGTAGCTTCGCGACCACTGCCATAGGCCCCACTACTTCTACCTCTTACACCTTTGGTAGAACCTCTACCTATCATAATTGAAATATAAGTAGCTCTAATTCAATGATGATGATAGTCCTTAGACTAATAGACGGTCTCATCCCACACAAAGTAACCTCTACGACTCACTTCACCAGAAGAAGGTACCACTGGGCCTAAATAACTGCCCTGAACTACTGAACAATAAAATCCACCACCTGAATCCTGTGAGGCTTCCTGCACTAGCCTACTATGATAACCATGAGAACTTCTAAAATCTCTACCTTAAGAAGTCTGACTTCTAAACTCACCAAAATGACGCACCTTCTTGGCACCTCCCTAAGAAGCTTAAAGAATACCCTCTATCATTTTAGAATGATCCACTATACTCTGTAAAGACACTCCAAACACAACCATCTAAGATGTAGCCAACTAAAGAGAAACATCCAAACCCTTCAGAAACTTTCAAATCTTCTTAGATTCAGTGGCAGTACTAATATAGGAATATTTATAAAAGGCATATAAGTATGTCTCATATTCTGCAATAGTCATGGAGACTTGATCCAAGTGATCAAACTCATCTATCATTCGATCTCTCAGACTGTAAGGCACAAATCTCTCTAAAAGAGCATCAATAAACTGATCCCAAGTTATCTCCAGAGCATTAAGAGGTCTATAACCAACAAATGACCTCCACCAATCCATCATAATATCTCTCAACTAATAAGTACTATACACTACTCCACGTGACTTAAATAAACCCAAATTATACAACTTCTCATAATAGTCAATCAAGAACTTGCAGGTATCTTCGCCCACAACACTATTGAATTTAGGAGGACACAAATGAGTAAATCTCTTAAACCTTTTCTGACCCTCAAAAAACATCACTATACTCGCAATAAGAGAAGTCATGGTGAATCTAGTAAGCTGAGATCCCAGCTAAGAAAGAAACATAAATAAAGGCTAAACTCTCAATCTCAAAACAACATACTCAAATACCGCCACTGAATGAGGAATAGTATTGGGGTCTGAGGACTACCCAAAGAAGAAGTAGGTTCAATAGGAGGATCTATACTCAGGACTAGAGAAATACCTTGTATACCAAAAGGAGCACCCTCTAAGTAGGTTAGTAACTGCACCAATAATCTCTCCAATACTGAGGTAGATGAACTATGAGGAACTAGCATAGAACCACCACCTCTAACCTACTTAGCATAAGGCTCAGGGGAGAGTCCCCTAGCACTCCTCCTAGATGGGGCTCATCCATGGGCCCGTCCACTCCTAGAGTCCTTCCATAATTTAAGGCTCGCCCTTTAGCAGAAGGTGCCATATCTTTGACATAGCGGGACCTTGTCAACACCATATGTGTAGAAAAAGTGAAAGACAACTCAAAACATAAGGTATGAAAGAACTTCACACAACTAGGAATAAAATAAGAAATATTTCCTAAAGACTTCTTATAGCCTCTTGAAGATATATACGGACGTCTATATACCAATCTATGAGACTCTATTAGACATCCTGTTCTTACACCATTGAGACCAATGAACCTATCTTCTTCGATACCAATTTGACATGACCCAAAATCCATAGGTTATGATGGCATTTGTCGCAGCAAACCTTAACAAGTAAGCCTATCACACAAACCAATAGACAAGAAGAAGAAGAAGAATACACAAATCCCAAGGTAAGGCTTCTAGAACAAAGCTAAATAGTGCAAGTATAATCAATGCATAAAGAATAATAACCATCAATAAGAACCATAACTCCTAAAACCAGGTGTCAATAGTACAAGAACATATCTAGTACAACTTAAATCCAAAATGATACATAAAATATCTAAAACAGGATAACTCCTTCTGTAAAATATAAATAAAGATATAGTTTGAAAGAGATAGGTAGTAGGAAATATCTGGATGCCTAAAAGTCAACCACTGCCTCGACTGCTCAAAATCAAGCAATGTAGAGTGCACCCAAACCAAAATTTGCACCGAAAGGGTATAATATGAGTGAGTACAGTCCACTTGTACTTACTAGGAATCATAAGCTGACCAAGAAAAGTAAAAAAAATAAAGCATACAAAATACACACTAAGGACATGTCACCTATAATTAGAAAATATCTCATAATGGTAGCCCATACCACTTGCACTAATAGTTTTATAAATTCATATATATTGAAACAACAAACCTTGGTAGGACACTAGTATATATTATATCACATACAGTAAAATAAAGAGAATATGTCTATACAAGATCATCAAGTATAGATAACTGAGACAGAATAAATAGATAGATAATAAGTTAATAAGGCAATGCAATACAACATAAACATAATATGGTAAGTTTAATGTATATGATAATGCTACTGCTGATGATGATGCACGAGGTCATTGCACAACCTCTGGGATCGTCGGATAATTTCCATATACACCTACAGAGCTAAAGCTACAAGATGTAGGACCCATAGGGGGTTCGTATATCTATATAAAATTTACGTGTATCATGTCTCCTCATCGGCATATCCCTGAGGGAGGGTTTTATAAAGAGTTACAATACCTCCTCCCGGCATATCCCTCGGGGTTGGTTTTAAAAAGGTGTTACCAATATTTCTTAGGTGTTGCCATGGTGGTACTAATATTTCAGGAATGAGTAAGACATAAGGATGTAATGCTCACAACCAATCACAATGAGTATTTCCACAACTATCCATGTGATGTATTTCCATAACCAACTATAATGATATATTTTCACAACCACGTGAGCCAAAATCCACTCATTATTAAACCATCCATGAATTTCCATATTTTTCATATACCAATAGAATAAAATACCTCATAATACACAAATGGTACCACAACACACCTTTTTTCAAACAAGATACATTTATCATCATGCATACAAGGGTATTAATATCACATAGGACCCCACACTTTCACACATAACATATAATATTTCCCAAACCACCATATGTATCACACATAGTCCCCCACACGGGTTCAATGCATTAAGATATCCAAGTTTATAATTATTTCCCACACCATTAACATGTATTTTGTGCCAAAATTTACTACCCAACCTTGTCTAAAAGAGTTAAGTGATAACCTACCTCAAAGGCCAAAAAGTCACAACAAGACTTCTACAATACTCTGGGTTTTAGACTCTGCATTTTTCCTGTGTCATGCTCATTACTTAGGCTACGATTCAGTTAATGAGTCATTTAGACTCCTTACAAGTCATAAGGTGTAAATAAATACCTGAACAGTAAGTTGCCTATAGATTTTATTAAGGTCATGACTTGGCAGCCTTAGCTATAGCTCAGGTGAATGTGCAAAATGTCGGTCAACAAGCACAACATCAAAACCCTGAGGATAAAGATTTGGGAGACGAGGATTTGTAAAATCCTCATAACCCAAGGCGTGCAGAGCAAATAGCTTCACCAGTATGGCATAATGTTAATAGGAACCGTCGATTCCGAGAAAGGCAAGAGTACCAGCAGGTCCAGTATGACCTCAATGATGATGATGATGGAATGGACGAAGCAGGTGCAATGGATGCAATCATTCCTCCACCATTGGCACCTAGGCTAAATTCAACATTATGAGTACTATGATTTAACTCCTCAATCTGAAGGGGTTATTTGATGGCCTTCCTGGGGATGAACCAAACTTATATCTGGTGAATTTTGTCACCATTTGTAAATCTTTTGATAACCCAGGAGTGGGCCAGAATGCTATCCAATTGAGATTGTTTCCGTTGTCTCTATTTGGGGAGGCAACTTTATGGCTAAATGAGCGGACACCCGATTCTATAACCAATTGAAAAATGTTAAAAAGAGCTTTCCTAGAAAGGTTCTTTCCACTTTCCAAGAAGGTACAGTTGAGGGATGAGATCAGCAACTTTAGGTAGCTTCAAACTAAAGCCTTGCATGAAATCTGGGAAAAATTCAAGAAGAAGCTGATACAGTGTCCAAACCACAAAATGAAGGACATACACTTGATGGAGACTTTGTGCAGGGCTCTTAACTCTGTGAGGCTTTAGTGATGCTAGAAAGAATGACCAAATAAAGTTAGGCATGGCATACCAGACACTCTGTGGTAGCTAGCCCCACTGTGTCTCGGGGTATTATTGCGGAACAATGTAGAAGAGATGAGGAGCATGACCAAGACATGACTCACCTTAAAATACAGATGGACTTGCTAACCAAGCACTTGCTATCACGTAAGACTGAGAAGGTGAGAGCTATGGGATCTCAGGAAAGAATTGATGCTGATGCAGAAGAAGAGGCCAACTATGTTAATAATCAGGGGGTTTTCCAAGGCAATGGCCAAGGGAATCAAGGTAGGAATTATTATGATAATCCTGGTTATAAAGATAGGGAGCAGGGAAATTGAAGGGAAAACAATGATAGGAGCGGGTTCTATGTCCCTCCTGGATATCGTGAGACTGCTACAATAAGTTCTGAAAAGATATCCATGAAGGACATAATGGCTAAGTTGTTGAAGGGACTGGAAACTACCAACTCTGGTGTGACTACCATGAAGACTGATCTATCATCTATTAGTCAGTTGGTAAACTCACACTCCACCGCAATCAAATAGTTGGAGCAGCAGATGAGCCAACTTTCCACAGTATTCAACCAGAGAAAGAGCAGAATGTTACCAAGTGATATGGTCCAAAATCCACGGAATGATGTCTCATGTATGGCGATTACCACTAGAAGTGGTAAGATATTACCTGGCCCTTCTGTAGGCAAACATATAGTTTATGAGGTAGTTAATGATAAACCAGAAGAAAGAGGTCTAGTGGAGTCTAAGAAGTTGGATAATTCTGATAATGCTCCAGAAAAAAAGAAAGAAAAGGAAAAGGAGGTAGTGTTGAAAACTATCCCAAGACCACCACCTCCCTTTCCTCAGCGGTTGAAGAAAAAAACTGATGATGCAAAATTCAGCAAATTCTTGGTAATGCTCAAGTAATTAACAATAAATGTGCCTTTGGTTGAGGCACTTGAGCAAATGCCAAGATATGCGAAGTTTATAAAATACTTTGTCATGAAGAAACGGAAGGTTATCCATGAGTCGGAGGATAATCTTCTTCATCGGTAAAAATGGTCGACTTTATTTTGCCTATTAATTTTGCAGTCCTAGACTGTGAGGTAGATTTTGAAGTTTCCATCATCTTAGGCAGACCATTCCTTATAATCGGGAGAGTGATCATAGATATGGAGCTGAATGTGCTAAAGTTCAGGCTAAATGATAAAGAAGCACGAATCAAAATACACTCATCTATGACATAGCAAAAAGAGATGAGTGTTTTCTCAATCGTGGATGTATTCTATGAAGGTGGTAAAGAGGTATCAGCAGGTTGTCTTGGCGAAGCCTGAGTAGTCAAGATAACCAAGTCGTACTGCGACATTAAATCAGTCTCTATTGGGAGGCAATCCAAAATTTTATGTTCCAGCAAATTGTTTATTTTTGTAGTTAGGTTCTAGTGCAAAGAAGGTGGAATCGATGTATTCAGCCAAGTGCTCTTGACGATATTTTTTTTGACAGGCTGTCACAATTGTGCTAAGTCGTCAAATTTATTGTTAGAGGCATCAGCTCTGAGGTAGGGTTTGTTAAGGCTGACAACATTTTTTATAAGATATCATATTTGTGATGGCTTATCAAAAATGTCGCCACAAAAAAACCCCAAAATTAGCTAAAAGTCTAGGCCCAGGTAAAAAGATCCGACCCAACCCAAGACACTGTCTTTCCACCTTCCCGCTTATTTCCACTATTTTATTTAAAGTTTTATTTTCTTTCCATACTTAGTTTATTTTCTTCCTTTTTTTTCAAAGTGTTCCCAACTAAAACAAAAGAAAGCTTCCTTGTGAGTGTGGGTTTGCAATCAAAATCAAGAATATTTCCTTACTTCCTCTTGATCGTGTAATCAAAGTGAAGGTACCCACCAGGTATGCTCAAAACCTAGCCCTTCTTTTCAATTGGTAAGTGATAAACTGAGGTGAACCCAAGTTCCCAAGAAGCTTGAATCAAGTTATCTTGCAAATGGCTCAAAATAGGGAACTAGGGTTTGCTGTGCAAGCTTGGGACTTACAAGCTCAACTCAAAAATGAGAACTAATGGGGTTTTAGGGAGAAAACAGATTAAAAAGAAAGTTTAAGTCAAGCTAGAGTTGTATCCTGAGTTGACGACATTCATGATAAGTTATCACAATTGTGACGGCTTATCAGAAATGTCGTCAAAGGTTGCTAAAAATATTATGGGTTCTATTTAGAGCTGATGACATTCATGGTAAGTTATCACAACTGTGACAGCTTATCAAAAATATCGTCAGAAGTTAATAAAATTTTGTGGGTTTTGTTGAGAGCTGACGACATTTGTGATAAGCTATCACATTTGTGACGGCTTATCAAAAATGTCATCACACCTGGGATCTGAAGCATGAATAAGCCCTTTCAAGGGGTATCAAACTTAAAATGATTGATGTGTGTGTGTCTATACTCTTGAGGGTCGACTAATGGTTTTTCTCTTGCTACAGGTTGTGAAATGGCACCTATAGGAAAGAACTCAAAATCTACAAAAAAAAATGACCATGGGAAGTGTACCTCAGAGACTCTTCAATGAAGAGTCTGATTATAAAGAAGAAGAGCCTCTGCTCAGGCAGCAAAAGAAGAAGAAAAGCCCTAAAAACTCTTCACCACCTCCATTATTTGAAGTGGAGGAGAGTTAAGAAAGTGAAACTGAGCCAACAATATCTGAACATACAGCTTCTGAGCAGACAACCTCTGAGTAATAAGATTCTTAACATGCTGAATCTGAAGAGCATGATTCAGATCATCCTAATTCTAGGGAGCATGAGTATGGGCAACCTGAATCCGCAGGACCATCAACTAAGTCCCCTTCTGCCGAGCCACAAGATGAGGAAGAATCTTCGATTAGGGTAACTATGGTTAAATACAAGAATCCCGAAGTCCGAGACGGCACTAGGTGGCAGATTCCCAAAGCTCAAAAAATTTTCTTTGATGGGCTTCGCAGAACTAAAAGAAGGCTATTAAGAGGACAATATTCGAAGAGAAGAGAATCATCATTAAAGGATTGAGCAGATACCCCGAGGTGGAGCAAAAATTGCGTGATTAGAAATTGGGATGGATGACAAGAGGAGGAAATTTATTTTGCCCTACACGAGTTAGGGAGTTCTATGAAAACTACCAAGCTCTATTGGAAAATATATGTAGAAAAGGGGGGAAAGAATCTAACCAACCTTTTTGGATAAAGTCCCGATACGGGGTGTAATGGTGGATGTTTCTGAAGCGACAATCAACAGGTTTCTTCATAGCCTAAACTTTACTCCTCAGGCCACTTTATCTACTTTCTATGCCCGGTTGAAGCATCAGGAAAATCAAAGGTCTTGGTTAGCCATGCTCATATCTAATGGAGAACTGGAATGCCTGACCAACCCAAGTGAGAGAATCTGTAAGGCCTCTCTGAATTTAGAGGCAAGATTTTGGTGGGGTATTGTACGTACCTGGTTGGTACCCAAAGATGGTGTTAATATCCTTGGGGATGACAGAGCAATGCTAGTCACAGGTTTTGTGGCTAACCATAAATTAAACTTTGGAGAGATCATCACCGAAGAGATAAAAATTCTAGTCTCAATGTCTGATACAACATATCCCTTTGCTTGTTTGATTACAAGGTTGTGCGGGGCAGCCAATGTGCCCAAGATTGTAGGGTTAGAATAAGAACTCCTTACCAAGAAGACCCACAGTCCTATCCGAAATGAGGAAAATTAGCCGAGGCTAATGCTTGACAGGGGTGCAGAGATTCCAGCTGATCCACTAGTTACAAGTACCAAGTCAGTGCCTAATGTAGAAGTATAGGATTCCGAGGCTACACCACCAACATCTTCAGCACGAGCAGGTCCAGTTTCTGGAACTGAGACAAACCTTTCAACTGCGGTGCCTAAAAAAAAATTTACCTTCAACCCTATGAATTTCAGAAGAGTAGCAAAGTAGTCCAAGTAGTGCGATACTCAGCATAAACTCTTTTCCAAGCAATTTATGGATGTAGTGGTCAAGAGGGTTAAGTATGCACTCAAACCCTACAAGGCTCTATTGGGTCAAATTGATGAATTGGAGAATCGCATCAATGCACAGTCAAAAGAGAGGTGAACTCCAGAGATGGCATTATTCAGATCAAACCTAGAAAAAGTAAAGGTAGAGGTTGGGAAGCTACAACAACAACACTTTATGATGTCAGCAGATCTGGAAGCTGGGGAGTCTAAGGGAGAAATCCCGATGCTTGATCTCACAGAGGATCCAGTGAAGAAAAAAAAGAAGAAAGGTGAGAAGAAAGGCAAAGGTAAGAGAGAGAGGCCCGGCAGTAATGAAGAAAGAAAAATAGAGAAGAAGGCAAGAAAGAATTCTGAAAAGAAGGAGATAAAGAAGATGAGGATTAAGTCCTTAGTGGACAATGAGGGATAAGTGGCATTCATCTAAGAAAGAGCCGCAGGGGCCTCTACTAGTAGGCCTTCAGAGACTGATAGACCAGCTGCACCAGAATAGAGAAAGGCTCCTAATGGAGATAGGGCAGTTAAAGATGCAGCAGCAGGGTCAACAACCCATGACCCTTGGGATTAATCTATTCCAGGTATACTCTAATCCTAAGTTTAGATTTTCTTTGATTTTAAGTTGAGGATGTAGGGTAAATTGTTGTTGTAAAATTTTGTAGCCGACTAGGAGAAATACTTGTACTTGAGGCAGTTAAATTATTTTGTGATTTTTGTACACCTCTTCAAGTGGTCTACTTCTTTAACTGTGTGATTTGTATTTAAGTGTGACCACTGTTCATCTTTGTATGACATTAGTTATAGTAACACAATAATCATTACTAAACAGCTGCACAAACTGAATGAGTATTAGATTGCGATATACCTGTGTGCAAAGTGTGTGTGAGATGTTACTTAGTTCCCTCTGTATGTTGAAGCCAGAACTTGCCCAGTTAGTCTTACCTAGGTTGAAAGATAGGGGTTAGGAAAGGATCATAGGCTATTTTGATATGAGCTCACTTTAGCCTAAATGACCTTTCCTATGTGCATAATATCCCTTGATCCCTATTTTGAGTCTAATTAGCCTATTTCTTTTTATGACACCTATCACCTTCCCATTTAGATCACAATGAACCTATTTTAGCCCTGGTCCTCCTTAGACACTATACACCCTGACTTAGGCAAATGGCCTAAGTTAAAGGTGGCTATCATACGGGTATGTGATACAGAATGAGTATAAAGAAAGGTAGCATAAAAGAAAAGAATAAAAAACCTGGGTGTGGAGGAAAAGAGCAAGAAAAAAAATTGTGAAAAAGAATAAGTGATTGTGGAAAAGACCGCACCCAACCTAAATAAGTCTAATCAATAAAAGAGAAGAGTGAAAAAAGCTAATGAGTGAAACCCCAAAAAACTAGTGTAGTATCAAGGAGGCTTAATCACTTTAAATACCATCGAGTATCATACTATCCCCTAACCTACATCACAAGCCTAAGAGAAAACCTATAATGATCCTAGTTGACCTATCTAAAGATATGGGTAATGAAAATAAGGGCAAGCCTATGGTACTTGGCATACATTGGTTGGAACTTCATTTTGAGAGTGAGTGTTTTAATTGTCCCCATGGTTATGTATAGAATTACTGATATGAGATGAGGGGGATTTCTTTACTATGAGGGCACACCAGATATGTTGCTAGTTGCTAACTTGTTTGGAGAGTGTAATACTTGTATATACATGGTTAATGTAATTGAATTAATACCATAATTGATTTCTATATGTTGCATTGGTATTCTTCATTGTTCTTGAATTGACTAACCTTGGAGAGTGTGAAAGTGTTTTGAGATAATATGGATGATTGACTGCCAAATATACTTTGTATTCTCTTAGTTGTGTTGAGTTGCTTAAGGACAAATAATTATTTTAAGTTGAGGGTGTTGATGTGTCAGCTAATGCTAACACATTTGATGCTTTTAACTAACAATAATTGCAAAGTCTTAAGCAAATTTTGTCATTTTTGATTGTTTTATATTTGATTTTGCAGTAGAAGCTATGATGCAAGAGAACCAACAAGGATGTAAGCAATGGAGTTGAAATCTGAAGTAATTTGAAGAGAAGTGTGGCTGACAACATTTCTGATAAGTCATCAGCCCTGTGATTAGTTATCAGCTTTATCGTCAGCCTTATATAGAGAATGCACCTGAGTTTAGAGTTGTGATGATATTTTGTGAGAAGCCGTCAGGAAGCTGATAGGTCATCAAAATTGCCTTCAGCCTAAGGAAGAACATAAGAGATGAGGTAGAGACTTGACAATATTTGTGATAATTCATCAAGGAGTTAATAGGATGTCACAGTTTGTCGTCATCCTAAAGCAGCGAGTATCAAAAGAAAAGAGGAGTTAATGACATTTGTGATAAGTCGTCAGCCTCCTGATAGGTCGTCACGAATATCGTCACCTAATTTGAGGGATTATTAAACTCTATGATTTTGTTTCCTTATTTAGGCTGAACTAGTTAAAGTCTTGTTTAGGGATTTCTTGAGAGTTTTGAACATCTTTTAGAGACACGTATTTTGATATTTTCTCTCTCTAGTTTCTTGACTTGAACAAGCAATTACTTTGAAGAGATTATCATTATTATTTTGCGATTACTATTGTAATCTAATCTGAGAATCTCTAGTTTCTATTCATCTTGTGGTAATTTTATCTTTCAAATCATTAATATAACTAGTGGGAAGTGAATTATTAACAAGGACTTGGAAGCACTAAAAACATCCATTTAATAATTGACGATGTAATAACGTTAATTAACCTAAGGTAAAATCTGGTTATGAATATAAATTCCCTAAGTTTGAGAGAATTTGGTAATTAAATTCTTAAGTAGGTCGAGAGACATTTAGGAATAACTTCTATAAAGATAACTTGTTGTCCTACCTACTGTGAGAATCTTGAACCACCATTAGCATCTATCAAGTACCAAAACCCCTAGTGAACATAATTCTGGTTTTTTCCATAAACTCTTGATTACGAATACTATAACTAAAGTGACCAACAATTACTTGCTAAACTAAAAATCCCCATTTCAGGAAACATCCAGCTATCAGTTGATGAAATTGCAAACGACTTAAGTTCACACCATATTCCCTATGGGATTCGACCCCAACCTAATTGGATTTTATATTGACAACGATCGCTTACACTCTCATTAGAGAGGTATAGTTTGAGTGTTATCAGGGAGTCTAGGTACTTGGATCATCAGTTAGAGGGTTTTTGAGCCCAAAAGCAAGGAAACCAAGGTCATAACTACTATAATGATAGATATAGAGACCACACTAGGGACAAAAAAATTGACTGGGGACAAAGAGATGATTACAAAAAGAAGGAAGACAGGTACAATCTACCTAGCAGACAAGATACAGAATCAAGAATGGAAGAAATACTGACCAAACTGGTAAAGGGTTAAGAAAATTAGGATAACAACCTTAAGAAGATTAAGGCAGACATTTCAGGGTTGACCCTAAAGGTAGAGTCTTACGCTACTGCTATCAAGCAGTTAGAGCACCAATTTGGGCAAATTGTCTGTTATGATCAAATAGAAATAGCCTGTTACTCTTACGAGTGAAAATTTAAATTCCACTATCTATAAGTCATTATCTATCTATAATCACTAATTATGGTACCACTATCGATGATCCCCCTGTACTTACTACTAAGGAGTTGAAGATTGATAGAATTGAGAGAGCGATAAGACACCTAAGGAAAAGTCTGAGAAATCGACATGAGGTGATGATTATTTGATGTATGATAGTGGTGAGGATTAGTTCATCGATACCAATTATCATGTGCATCCTTATAGTACGACCCCTTCCTTACTATTAGTAGAAAAGAAGGATCCCTATACAGTTACTATTTCATATTCTATCAAGACTTTTAATGTTAAGCAAAATTTATTTAACTTAGGATCAAAAGTAAATGTGATGTCGTTGGTTGTGTACAAGATGTTGATGATGGGGGAACTCAAACCTACCTCCATAAAACTATTGATGGTTGACTCATTTATGAAGAAACCGATGGGTATTTTGTGTAACGTAGAAGTAAGGGTTGCATCCCTTTTGTTCCCTACTGATTTCATGGTGATTGATTGTGAGGTTAGTTCTCAAGCCCCCATTATAATGGGTAGACTCTTCTTATCCACTTGTAGGGTATTGATTGATATGGACTTAGGGGAGATCACTTTCAAACTGAATGATGAGCAAGTAGTGTTTGATGTATGTATGATAGTGAAATAGCCAGTTGATATGTGAATCGTATCTGTAATAGACATAATTAATAAGGATATTGTTGTAGAAACCAGTGTACAAAATACACCAGGTGTTTATAAAAGACGTATGGAAGATCGATTTGTAGAAATTGAGATACCAAATCTAGGACATTAGAGGGAGGAGATGGATATCTTGCGAAAAGAGGTGTGCTCTCTTATTGAGAACCATATATTAACCATCCCTCCAGTTGTATCCCTAATTATTGAGCCATCACCTTCACGTGGTCCCAGGTACTTTGATTTATTAATAAAGGATGATGTGGCAGTTCCCATAGTTAGGACCAAAAGAGGATGAGAGGGGGACCTGAAAAATCCAAATAGGCCATATGAGCAAGCCCTTAAAAAGGGCAATGATGATTCATTGGAAACTGCAGTTATTGATAGGCAGAGACATGCCGAGCTAGTTGTGGATACATCTTCTTATAGTGCACCACCACCACCATGGCCTCTACTAGTGGACAACCTCAATCTAGGGAAGATAATGACATGGACACTTCGTGCGTCCCAGGTATGCCCTAATTCCCTTTTTTCTATTATTTTAATGTATTGGGGACAATGCATAATTTTTAGTTTAAGCTAGGATGTTCCATAGCCATCGTGGGTTTTTGTTACTATGCTTCTTTTCGTATCAGCCGCGGTATGGTTGTAGAACCGACATGTCTTGGGCAATTATCATGTTTTGGAAATTTTAAGAATTTAGGGCAGTTATCATGTTTTTATGGATTTTTAAGAAAATGATACCCCTTCAAAATTTTATGGTTTAGAACTTTGTGAATGTATATGAGTGTGAACATTGTTGATCTTGTTATGGCATTAGAATTAGGGACATGACAATCATAGTTAACTTGTGCATGAATTAGATAGGTAGTAGCTTGTGACATGACTCTGTGCCAATGTGTGTGTGAGATACTACTTAGTTCTCTCTGTGTGTTAAATCTAGAACTTGCCTGGTTAGTCTTGCCTAAGTCATAAGATAGTTGGTTAGGAAAGGATCATCAGCGATTTTTTATTTGAGTCGACTTTTATCCTAAATGACCTTCCATGTGTATATTATATTCCTTGATCCTTGTTTTGAGCCTTATAGTCTATTTCTTTATTTTTACCTTTCACCTTCCCATTCATGTTACAATGAACCTATTTTGGCCCTAGTCCTCCTTGGACATTGTGCACCTCAACTTAGGCAAAATGTCTAAGTTTAGGGTGGCTATCATAGAGGTGCATAATGTAAAGTGGGTATGTAGAAGGGTAAAATAAGAGAAAAAGTTAGTAAGTCTAGGTGTGGTAGAAAATGAAAAGAAAAATTGTGCAAAAGTGAAAAAAAAGAATAAAAGACGACACACAACCTGAATATGCAATAAAGAATAAAAAGAGAGAAATAAGGGTAGAATAAAAAGAAAATTGGCTAGTAAGTGAGACCCCAAAGTTAGTGTAGTGACAAGAAGCATTAGTCACTTGATATGTCTATATGTACCATATCAATCCCCCAAGCCTGCATTACAAGCCGAGAAAAGTCCTATAGTGATCCTAACTTGACTGTTGAATACTAAGGTAAAGAAAATAAGGGCAAGCCTATGGTATTTGATCCACATTGATTGGAACTTCTCTTCTGAGTGTGAGTGTCTCTTGGCTATCTATGAATTGACATACCTTATTTCATATGAGTGAGTGGGACATCTTTGTTGTCAGGGAACTTGAGTCATATTGCTAGCTATTTGCTTATTTCGGGTAGTTTAACTTGTATATATGAGTGGATGTCTATTGCTAATGTAATTTTCATACCTTGATCCGATTGTGTCACATTGTTGTGCTTTATATTCATACACAATTGGTTTTGAAAAATAAGATTCGAGGGGAGTGTTATGTTCTGAGCTTTAAAGTGTTGACAGACTACCTTGAATAGCTTAGATTCTCCTAGCTAAGAGTCATTTTTGTTTTTATTGTGTTTTGTTGTTTGAGGACATACAAATAGTCTAAGTTGAAGGTGTTGATATTCTATATAAATTAGCACTTTTCATACTTCAAACGAGGAAAATATGCAAGTTTCTGAGTTTATATTGTTAGATATGATGCATTTTGGGTATTTGTTTTGTAAGATGCCAAGTTTGTGAAAAGGATGAAAAAGGTGTTTCTGGATACTTTTCGGAGTAATATGTATGTTTGGGACACTTTCTGGCTTGTTCTTTATCCAAGCATGTTTGAGAATCGAAGAAGAGCTGAAAAGATGAGTCCTGACACTTACTAAGTAAACATGTGGACCGCAAGTAGGACCTACAGATCATAAGTAGGCAAAGGAAGTGCCAGAAGTCCAAAATCCTGAGAGCTGAACTGCAAAATTTTTGAATCCTAGTACCTGCGCCCTGCATCTATGCCCGTCTCATGTACTATAAATACCATTTATGTGTTTTTAGTAGGAGTAATGCACTTTTGATAGACAAAAACATATTTAGATTCCAAGATTCAATTTTGATCTTTGGATTCTCTTATATTGACTTCAGTTGATTAATTCAGTTATGTTTGTGGGCATTATAACTTATCATTTTTATTTCATCTATGCTTTCAATTATGAAAGTTATTGATTTCTTTACAAGCATGAACAGCTAAAAATCCCATATCTAGGGTTGTGGAAACCTTGGTGAATTAACGAAGTAGGGGAAGTGTGACTGTTGAATTGAATTGATATCCATGGCATGCATTGCATTATATTCACTATGATAGATTTCTTATGGTGGCCAACGTTAAGATCCCACCTAGATTATTGGTACTTACTCCAAAAGCAGAGTAGTGACTAGAAAGATAATGACAACTGTAATTTGGAGTTTAGCTGTCGATCCGTGCTACTAGGTATTATCTATGTAAGATAGTTAGGTTTCATCTAATAACTAGAGACTCAAAAGGTAATTATTAACTGGGATCGAGATAAGGTTTAGTAATACAATATCTTGAGACTCAAAAAGTAGAGGGTGAAATATGTCTACTCATCCAAAAGACTTTAGATGGCACCTAATTTATCGATTCTGCATGAAAGGTGTCCGATTGGTTCAACAAAGCACGATAAACCTACAGAGTTGAAAATCTAAGGCAACACAATCATAGTGTTCACCACTACTGATCACAATCGAAGTTGTTATTGTTCCTTGTTTGATATTTCTATTCAAATGCCCCCATTTACTTTTCTAGATTCTGGCCATTGATTATAAAATTTGAAATCCATGAGTCCATGTATTCCCTTGGGATTCAACCACAACCTTTGTTGTGTTACTATATTTGACAGCGACCGTATCATCTTCTGAGAGGAGGTATAGCTTGGATGTTATCAATTATGCATAGGTGTAGTGAATGGGAAGGGTATCGTGGCATTCCTCCATGTTTAATGAAATTTGATTTTGGAAGGGGGTCATGGCATTCCTCCAAATTGATGTGATAAACTATGGGGGTCATGAAATTCCCCCAAATTGATGAATTTTGACTTGGAATTGGTGATGACCTCAACCCAACTTTGAAAATTGATTTTTAAACATGGATATATGCATGATTTAACTCAGTTTGAAACTATTGCAATGCATAAAAGGATAAATAAAATATAAATGGTTCTAAATTGGAGTTTTAGAGTCGTGGCATTCCTCCAAATAGATGGATAATTGGAATGTCAAAATTCTATAAGCTTGCAAGCATAATTTAGTATGATGATACCAATGATATTTGCCATAATGGATGATTTCTTTATTTATTGGATTGATTATGTGTAAATGTTTTTATTAGGGTTAAAGGGAGTTATGTATCTTATCATGAAGGTAGAGGTCCCAGTGGAACTAATATTGGAATCCATATTGTATCTTGGAATGACATTGGCTTGGGGCATTCCCTTTCTTTCCTAGGATATCTTCAGTTAACACACACTGGGGCCCTTCCAATAAGGGGACCTAGATGTTTATAGCTTGTGGATATATTTAGGATGGTTGAGTTACACAGTCCAGGATAATAGTTTTTAAACTACATGTTAACCCCTGGAAAATTAGAGGGGCTAGCTCTATGTATGGAGTGCCAACACGGTTTAGGGTTTCTGCTACTAATTGTACTGCTCTACCTAGGGTTCCACTAATCCCCACTAACCCTTCTCCGATGAGTGACACTCATGCTCAGTAGACATATGGAGAGATCTCTAATGCGAAGTTCTGTTGGTTGATTTACCTGCGTACTCCGTTCATAACATCTTAATTTTACCAGAATGGTCCAATTGGTGCTACTGTGAGTTCTTTTGAGGTTGATCGAGTGGGGTAGTTCATGAGGTTGAATCCCCCAAAATTTACTAGTTCAAAGGTTGAGGAGGATCCTAAAGGGTTTAAAGATGAGATGGAGAAGATTTTTTGAGTGATGTATGATACTGATTCTTAGGGTGTGGAGTTTGATACATACTAGTTAAAGGATGTAGCTTATCAGTGGTATGAGGAATGGAACAGCTAAGAGGTAAGGATATTAAGCTGGCAATATAGGATGAGTTTTTTGCTGCCTTCCTTGATCTCTTCTTTTTTAAGGAGTTAAGGATGAGTGTGAAAGAGTATGCTTTGAAATTTTATTAGTTGTCCCGTTATTCTCTAGAATTAGTGTCTAGCATAAGGGCTAGAATGAGGAAGATTGCTTCTGGGTTATCTGGTGACTTAGTTTTGGATATGTGGCTGCAATGTTGAATAGTGACATAGACATCTCTAGACTTGTGGTTTATATGCAGCAAGTAGAGGATGAAAAAAAGAAGTAGATAGAGATATGAGAGAGGCAAAATAAGAATTTTAGATATTCAGAGTAGAGTAGAAGATAAAAGAATATTAGGAGAGATGGTAGACAGTGGTTTAAGAAGATGAATTATGGAAGTTCTTACTCTTATTTGATGGCTGGTGCTCCTTATCTTAAGCTATTTGGTGATCGTTATTTTTAGACTGGTAGTGATCATAAGGCATAAAATGCCCAGTCTCAGTCTAGTGGAGCTTAATCAACCCTACCTTATCCTTCTTGTTGATTTTATAGTTAGTTTTATCATGGTTATTATGATGAGGAAAGGAACTTAATCTTTAAAATTGGTCAGCCTAGCCATATTTAGAGGATCTTTCTTTCAGCTAAGGTTTCTTGTGTAGCAAATAAGGTCCCAGTTTCCTATTATTCAACTCCTAGCACCAAAGGGTGCTACCTATGCCTCTAATATTTGTCTGAATTATCTCTATTCTTTTTTCGCCCAACAGGAGTTTGAGGTATCTCCTGATATTGTTACTGATATGTTGCAGCTTTTGTTCCATGATGTTTACTCTTTCTTATGTGGCTGTGCATTTTGGTTTTGGTTCTAAAACTATTCCTGAGCCTTTCTCCATGTCTACCCTAGTGGGTAATTCTGTTATAGCTAGAAAGGTTTATAGAGGATGTGTAGTGTTTATCTTTCAAAGAGAGATCTTGGTGGATCTGATAGAATTGGATATGGTAGATTTTGATGTTATCTTATGGATGGATTGGGTTTATTCGTGCTATGTATCTCTAGATTGTAGGACCTAAAGGTCAACTGCCAATTTCTTAATTAACTAGTTATAGAATGGGAGGGGAGTTCCTTGGTACCTAAAGGTAGGTTTATCTCTTATCTTAGAGCTCAAAAGTTGATTTCCAATGGGTCTTTATCATTTGGTTTGGGTTAAGGATTCTATATTTGAGGATTGTTCCTTGCAATCTTTCCCTGTGGTTAATAAATTTCTTGAGGTATTTTTAATTGATCTTCCTAGCATCCCTCTTGATAGAGAGATAGATTTTGGGATTGATCTTCTACAAAATTCCTGTTATATCTCTATTCCATCTTATAGAATAGCTCCGACTGAGTTAAAAGAGCAATTAATGAATCTTCTTAATAAGGGCTTCATTCATCCTAGAATTTCTCAGTGGGGTTCTTCGGTGCTTTTTATGCGTAAGAAAGATGGGTCTCTTCAGATGTGTATAGACTATCATCAGCTAAATAAGGTTACTATAAAGAATAAGTATCCTCTTCCTCGGATTGATGATATTTATTATCAACCTTAGGGTGCTAGATGCTTTTATAAGATTGTTCTTCATTTTGGTTATCATTAGTTGAAAATTAGGGAATTGGATATCCCCAAGACTACTTTTTGTACCCAGTATAACCATTATGAGTTTTTGGTCATGTTATTTGGGCTGACCAATGCCCCATTTGCTCTTACGAATCTTATGAATTAAGAGTTTTGGCAGTTTTTAGATTTTTTTGTGATAGTGTTTATTGAATACATCTTTCTATACTCTAAGAGTGTAGGAGGATCATGCCAATCACCTTCGAATTTTTTGCAGACTCTTTAGGATCAACAGTTGTATGCTAAGTTTTCTAAGTGTGTGTTTTGGCTGAATGTTGTGACCTTTCTTGGGCATGTTGTTTCTAGTGAAGAGATCAAGGTGGATCCACAAAAATTTGAGGCAATTAAGAGGTGGTCAAGACCCACAACACCAATCAATATTTAGAGCTTCTTTGGATTGGCTAGGTATTATAGAAGGTTTGTGGAGAGTTTTTCTACCATTGCTGCTCCATTGACAAAGTTGACTCAGAAAAAGGTTAAGTTCTCCTGGTCTAATGGTTGTGAGTGTAGTTTTGAGAAGTTGAAGGATAAGGTTAACTTTTTCTCTGGTACTAATCATGCCAGATGGTACTGATGGTTTTGTGGTTTATTATGATGCTTCCCATGTAGGACTTGGTTGTGTCTTTATGCAACATGGTAAGGTTGTGGATTATGCTTCTAGGCAGCTTAAAGTTTACAAAAAAATTATCCGACCCATGATTTAGAGTTGGCGGCGGCAGTCTTCGCTTTGAAGATTTGGTGGCATTATTTCTATGGGGTGCATGTGGATATTTATTCAGATTATAAAGCTTGTAGTATGTGTTTACTCAAAAGGAGTTAAATCTCAGGCAGAGGCAGTGGCTTTAATTACTTAAGGATTATGACATGAGTCTTCACTACCATCAAGGTAAAGCTAATGTGGTTGCTGATGCTCTTAGCAGCTTATCCATTGGGAGCTTATCTCATATAGATGTGGAGAAATAAAGATTAGTAAAGGATATCCACTGATTAACTAACCTGGGAGTTTGTCTTTTAGATTCTGATGATAGAGTTATGATTGTTCAAGAAGTGGTTAAGTCATCTCCTAGTGGTAAGATGAGATAGAAATAGGTCTTGGATCCCATTCCTGTGTAGATTCATAAAGATGTGGGTCAACAGAAGTTGATGGCCTTTAAGATTAGTGGTGATGGTATCTTGCGATACCAAGGCAGTTTGTGTATTCTTGATGTTGATGGATTATGAGAAATGATTTTGAATGAGGCTTATGAGTCTAGGTGTATAGTTCATCTAGGTTCGACTAAGATGTATCATGATTTGAAAAAGATTTATCAGTGGAATAGTATGAAGCGGGATGTGGCCAATTTTGTAACTAAGTGTATGGTCTGTCAGAATGTGAAGGTCTATCCTTGAGGCCTAGTGGTATGTCTTAAGAGATTGAGTTGACCGTGTGGAAGTGGGATATATTCAATAGAGATTTCATTACAGGTCTCCTACTCTCTCGTAATCAGTATGATTTGATTTGGGTCATTTTGTATAGGATGACCAGGACTGCTTATTTCTAGCCTATTAGGAATACCTACTTTAGAGAGCATTATGCTAAGCTATTCATTGAGGAAATAGTTAGATTACATAGTGCACTGGTGTCAATCACCTCTAATCGAGGTGCGCAGTTCTCTTCTTATTTTTAGTATTTATTTCAGAAAGGTTTGGGGACTAAGGTGAACCTTATCATCGCTTTACATTCTCAAATAGATGGTCAAGTAGAAAGGACTATTCAAACCTTAGAGGATATGATAAGGGCTTGTGTAATCAATTTTGGAGGTAATTGGGTGGATCGTTTGGCTCTCATTGAGTTTTCGTATAATAATAGATATCACTCTAGTATTTGGATAGCTCCTTGGCTCTTTATAGTAGAGGGTAGGTCTCCTATTTGGTGGTTTGAGGTTGGTGAGATGAGGTTGTTTAGTCCTGACTTGGTTCACCAAGCCATGGAGAAGCTGAAGGTGATTAGGGATAGGTCTAAGACTTTCCAAAGTCTGCAAAAGTTCTATGCAGATATGACGGGAAGGGAATTAGAGTTTGAGGTTAGCAATTGGGTATTCTTAAAAGTGTCTCCTATGAAAGAATTTATTCGATTAGGGAAGAAATGGAAGCTCAGTCCCTATTATATTGGTCCTTATCCGATTTTGAGAAGAGTAGGAAATATTGCGTATGACTTGGATATACCTATGAGTTTGGATTACATTCATCCCATGTTCCATATATCAATGTTGAAGAAGTATGTGGTCGATCCTTCTTTGATTGTGCCTATTGATAATGTTGGTATTTCAAATTCCTTATCTTATGAGGAAGTTTTGGTTGAGATTTTAGATACGCAAGTCTGCAGATTGAGGACCAAGGATGTGTCTTTGGTAAAGGTCCTTTGGAGGAATCAAAAGGTGGAAAAAGCTATTTGGGAAGCCAAAGAGGACATGCAGTCCAAATATCTATTTTTGTTCTTCAGGTTGGATGATAACTCTTAAGGTATGTGTTTTTCTTATTCTTAGCACTTTTAGAATTTATATATGGTTTTACAGATGCATTCTATCTTGTATTTGTGCTAATAGATGCTTTGACTTCTCATTCGGGGACGAATAAGGAGTGCTAATGTAATACCTCGGGTTTTAGAATCTATATTTTTCCTCTGTGTCATCCTCATTGCTCAAGCTATAACTTAGTTGACAAGTCGTGAAGTCTACTCACGAGTCGTAAGGTGCTAATCGTTGCTTGACCAGTAAGTTTCCCATGGTTTTTGTTGAGGTCACAACTTGGACTTCATGAGTTGTATGCTAAGTTCATGAGTCTTAGTGAGGGACTCGTGACCGTAACAGTGAGATGGACTAAGGTTGTGTCTTGGTAACGACTAGACTCTAAGAATTGTAGGATGGGACTTGTGACCAAACAAGTGAGGGGGCCCTGAGTTTTTTCCCAAGCTACATGTCTTGGTGACGACTTATGATCAGTGACCACGAGTCGTTTGGTGACCCGTAGCAACTGGCGATAGTTTTTTTTGTATTTTAATTGGGGGCACTTTGGTTATCTTCTCTCATCCTAAGTTATGACCCAAAAATTAAAACACCCAAGGATCCCTGGTTCTATTCTTTAACAAGTCTAATACACTCTCTTCTCTCTCAAAATTCCCCAATTAAGAACAAGGCTAGGGTTTCTAAGAGTTGGTCATCTAGGTCTTGATTTATGGTTTCTTCTCCAAAATTATTGGTGTCTCAGGCATATATCTCTTTGCAAACTTGATTTTATGTAAAAGCATGTGTTTATGTGAATTTAATTGTGTGTTTTGAATGATGGTAGAGGGTTTTGAATAATTACTACTTGGTTAGTTTCCCCATGGTTTTGTAGTTGTTATTCTTGTTTTGTCTCACAGTTTTGAACTACATTGTGCATGGGTGTGGTGAATGGGAAGGAGGTCGTGGAATTCCCCCAATTTTTATGAAATTTCATTTTGGAAGAGGGTCGTGGCATCCCCCCAAATTGATGTGATAAACCATGGGGTCATGGCATTCCCCTAAATTGATGAATTCTGATATATGCATGATTTATCCAACTTTGAAACTATTGCGGTTCATAAAAGGATAAATAGAATATAAATAGTTTTAAATTGGAGTATGGGGCTCATGGCTTTCCTCCAAGTGGATGGATAATTGGAATGGCAAAATTCTATAAGCTTGCAAGTGTAATTTGGTATGATGATATCAATGGTATTTGACTTAATTGATGATTCGTTGATTTACTGATGGGTTATGTGAAAATATTTTTATTGGGCTTAAAGGGGATTGTGTAGCTCACCATAAAGGTGGAGGCCCCGGGGGAAGTGGGGTGACCAGTACTGAAAATCCATTTGCCGGCATGGAGTTCTTGATGATCGTGTGCATGTTCACACTTGAATAGTGTGGGGCCGGGGCATTCCCTGGCCTTCCTTGGATATCTACAGTTCGTGCGGCTAACACGCATTGGGGCCCTTCTGGTAGGGGGAGCCAAATCCATATAGCCCATGGGTGTCTTTAGGATGGTTGAGTTATATAGTCTAAGCTAATGGTTTTTAAACTTCATATTAAACCCGACACCCTATCCCAACATCTTTTATATATATGTAAATGCATGAATGTGAACATTTACATTGAGATTGGTATTGGATTGTTTGAAATGACATTATTTTATCCCCTATCTGAGTTACATGCTAGTGATCATCCCACTAACTGTCCCCGGATGCTGCATTATTTCAGGATATAGAGTCCTAGGGGGTTCTCTGTTGACTTGTGCAGTGTTAGGTGGTGCGGTGGTATTATGTTGCGGTGAAGTGGTGAGCTTCCATACTCCGGAAAGCTTAGTCATTCCATTAATTTCTTTCCATATTTTAGAACTAAAGAGTTCACATTAACTTATCATTTTCATTATCAGAGTCGGGTGCGTGTCCCGACCTAGTTTGATATTCAGATTGGCTTAGAGGCTTTTGTGGACATGTGTAAGTTGGATGGTGTACTTGACTCTTAAAGCTTATTTTTGAGTTGCATTAATCGTTTTATCTTTATACTTTGGTTGACTTCCGTTGTTATTCTTATCTTTATGTGCTCTTGAGGTATGGCTATGGGGGTGGCCTCCAACTCAAGGTACGCTTGAGGTACCCATCATGACTAGGCCCTGGTTCGGGTCGGGACAATCTTACTCCCAAATACATGCCCCACACAAATGATCCCAAAATCAACTAAATCATGGAAATATAGATCTATGCATCAAAACAAAGCCAACAATACCCATATTGCCTACTTTCGATTCAGGATAAAAAAGAACCCCTGAGAGGGTTTTTTGAAAAAGAAGGGGAAAACCATAATTTTATTTCAAAAACATGGTCCACATTATTTAGAAGTCTACAACTTGAAACCCAAGAAAAAATGAGTCAAAAAAAGGAGGTCCACATAGAAGAAAAACTGTTGTCAAACTTTACCGGGTAATACCTTGAAATCCATATTAAAATTGAGATTTAAAGTTATTTTGATGATGAAATCGAGTGAAAACAGACAATTATTGGTTTAGAGACACCGTCCAAGCAAAAAGGGGTAGAAATTAGGGTTTAATTCGAAGAAATACAAATTTGGGTTTTTAGGGCCAAAATCCCCAATTTCCACTTTGAAATCTAGATTAGAACAAAAAATTAATATTAAAGATGGGAGAATTAATTAAATCTCAATAGCTTCACCATATAAATAATGCCTCCAAATCTTAAGAGAAAAAACCACAACAGCCATCTTTAAATTATAGGTAGGATAATTCAGCTCGTGCTACTTTAACTGTCTCGAAGCATAAGTTATACATGATAATGTTTCATGAGAACACATCCTAATCCAACCCTTGAAGCATCACAAAATACCTTAATTCCTCCAGAATCTGATGGTAAGGCCAAAACTGGTGCAGTGGTCAAATATGTCCTGAGTTTTTTAAAGCTCCGCTCACATTCTTCTGTCCACTGGAACTTCACATTTTCTGTGTTAACTTGGTCAATGGAGCTGCAATTTTAGAGAAATCCTGCACAAAACATCTGTAGTAATTAGCCAAACCTATAAAGCTATGAATCTCTATAGGTGAAGTAGGTCTAGGCCATTTTTGCACTGCTTCTGTCTTTTTAGAATCCACCATGATACCTTTTTTGGAGACAACATGCCCCAAAAAGGATACTGAGTCAAGCTAAATTCGTACTTTGAGAACTTAGCATAAAGCTTATGTTCCCGCAATGTCTGCAATATAGTCATTAGATAAATCTCATGTTCTTCCTGGCTACCAGAATATATCAGAATATCATCAATAAATACTACCATAAATTTGTCCAAAAATAGTCTAAACACCCTATTTATCAAGTCCATGAATGCAGCAGGAGCATTGGTTAACCCAAAAGGCATTACAAGGAACTCATAATGCCCATATTGAGTTCTAAATGTTGTCTTGGATATATCTTCCTCCTTGATTCTAAGCTGATGATAACCCGATAGGAGATCAATCTTTGAAAAATGAGCAGCTTCTTATAACTGATCAAACAGGTCCTCTATATGAGGCAATGGATACTTGTTACGTATTGTTACCTTATTTAGCTGTCTGCAGTCAATACATATTCTTAGAGACCCATCTTTCTTCTTTACAAACAAAACTGGTGCACCTCATGGCGATATACTCGGTCTGATGAAACTTTTATCTAGAAAGTCTTACAGCTGTTGTTTGAGATCCTTTAAATCTGCTTGTGCCATACGATATGGGGGTATAGATATTGGCATAGTATCAGGTGCCAAATCAATACCAAAGTCTATCTCTCAAACTGGAGGTAATCCTGGCAACTCCTTAGGAAATAAATCAAAAAATTCCTTCACCACAAGTAGCTCCTCTAAACTAAGGGCTCCCTCTCTAACATCTTTTATCATAGCCAAGAGACCCATGCAACCTTTCTTTAATAGTCGTTAGGTCTTCATAAAAGATATAACTTTACTAACCTCTGGAATTTGACCCCCTTCCAATACAAAACTAGATCCGTTGGGTATCTCAAATCAAACTAACTTTACATGACAATTAATGCTAGCATAGCAAGGAGATAACCAATCCCTACCCATCAACACATCAAAGTCAATCATATCAAGTACAATCAAGTTAGCAAGGGTATCCCGACCTCCCACTATAATCTCATAATCACGGTATACATACTCAACTAATAAAGAATCTCCCATGAGAGTAGCAACAAGAAAAGGACAATCTAACATCTCAGGCTGTCTATTAAATCTCACAGCAAAGTATGAGGACACATAAGAGTGGGTAGAACCCGTATCAATCAAAATATATGAATCAAAAGAACAAACAAAAAGAATACCTGCAACCACTGCATTCAAGGCCTGAACATCCTTCCTAGTAAGTTCAAAGACTCTCAATTGACCTCTACCAGCATGTCCTTATGCCTGATCTCCAGCAAACTATTCTCCATTACCTCGACCTCTATTTCCCATACCTGCAGGATTATGAGTAGCCTGACTAGGTGCAGCTACCTGACCAAAACTCTGACTAACATTTCTCTGAAGCTGAGGGTAATCCCTGATGCGATTACCTAATTGTCCACATCGAAAACACTCTCTAGTCAAAACACGACACTGGCCTATATGTGATTTTCCACAAGTCTGGCAGGATGGAGTAGTGTCATACATCTGGCCTGAACTACGATATCCCTGATATGCTGACGAACCCTGGGTACCCTGTCAAGAAGGTGGCTTATATGCAGACTGTGAAACTAAATCTATCCTTGTCTAATGGCCCTAATACTTTCCCTTATTTTTTGCTCTCTAGTTTGCACTTAAGTCACCACTGAAAGATCCACCCATCTTAGCCTTCTTACGAACCTCATAAGTTGCCCGCTCCACACGACCCTTATCCTAAATTATTTTAGAAAGATCCACTATCTCACAATAGGTCAAGACTTTTATCTGTAGGGCCACTGCATTATAAAGATGAGCAACCAACCCATTTACAAACCTCTGGACTCGAGCTTCTTCTGTGGACACCAAGTATGGAGCATATCTAGACAGCTTGCAAAACATAGTATTATAGGTTGACACATCCATATATGGAGTCTGAACCAAACTCTCAAACTAACTTTCAGGAAGAAAGGTATCCATGAAAATCTTAGTGAACTCGTCCCATGTCAGTGGTGCTGCTCCTGCTGGTCTTCCTAGTAGTAATGTATCATACCAAGTATTAGCCATGTCCTCCAATTTGTTTGATGTAAGTTCTATAACCCTCTCACTAGAACATCCTAACGCTTGCAGCGCCTTAAAAGTACCATCCAAAAAGCTCTGAGGATTATTTGAACTATCTAAACTTGTGAATTTTGGTGACTTCAACTTCAGGAAATTTTGCAAGCCCTCTATGGCTCTTTGCATGGATCTGTGCAGAATTGGATTGACCACTCCTCTCCCTTCTATCCAGTCGGTCGGCCAAGCCCTTTATGGCTCTTTGCATGGAAGCAAGTACCTCAGCAGTACTACCCTTATGAGATGGTGGAAGTAGACTATTATTCCTTTCAGGAGTAGGCTTGCTTGAAATTCTTGGAGTAGCAGTACGATTCCTTGGGGTATCACGACTACCCCTACCTCGGCCCCTTCTGTGGGCTCTGCCTCTTCCCCTACTAGTAGTTTCTCTACAAACTATCTTATTAACAAACAAGACAATTATATTCATCTAATTAGTCCTAAATGTGACACATATACGAAAGAACAAGAAAGAAGATCAAGACATATCTTATCACGCTCTTACAGAATCATGATTATAGAAATAGCCGACAACATTACCATAATTGAGATTCTACTACTATCGTGTGCTCCATAATCACAGAATTAACCTAGGCTCTCTGATACCAACTTTGTCATGACCCAGAATAAAATCATGACCGGCGCTAAGGAGTTTAGGACTCCAAAGCAAGCCTCATCAGAATTCTACAGAAAATTGGGCAGAGTTTCCCCTGTTTTTGGGCCTAACAAGAAAATTTTCTATTTCAATTCAACAACAAAACAGCCCAACAGCACAACCACCACACAAACACCAACACAATTCACCATAGATTATCAACTAACAATATGAAATCTATCTCCAAAAATAAGAGGAAGTCAAATACTCCACACATCCAGAATAATGAAAGAATACTCAAGCTCTCAAGACATGACTATGGAGTAAACTAAGAGTTTTCAAGAAAAAAGAAACATAACAAATAAATAAACTATAGCCCACCCGAACAATTGCAGGGCTCACCAGGAATATGTTACTCGAATCCTTTAGCCAATGCGATCCTCACCGTCACCTGCGTTCTTTAAAAAATAATAACGAAGAGTGAGACGCTAGCTCAGTGAGTAATAACACTTAACCACAACCGTTTAAATGGGGACAAGTCATAAAACATCATGAAAGAAATGCTCTTTCAGAAAATAGTAATAATAAATAATATCATTTGTTTCATATAAGCAAAGTGAACCAATAGTTCAGTCATAAACTCAATAAGTGTTATATCATATCAAATAATACATATTGGGAGGTTTCCAAGAATGAATCACATAATCAGTGTGAAATTCTTCTTCATCAAGAATAACCCATAACAGGACCTCTCATAAAGGATTCAAACATCATACAGTATCAGTATGCTAGTTCTACCTTCCTACTAGCGAGGACTATAACATTCATCAATAAATACAAGTTGCACCAAGTCTAACGATCCCTCCATTAGCTACAGGATTCAAATCAAGGTCTACTCCCATTTATACTTTCTTTGTAAACAATAAATATTCATATGAAAGAATTTTTCAGAATAGTACATAGTATTTAAAATTCATATCAAATCGTGTTATATGTAAACTTGAATAAAAACACATGTCAAAATAATGTAAGTAAAGAATATTCACAGTAATAATATCGTATTTCAAATAACAATTTCAATATCATATCTAGTAAAGGACTTGTCTAACATGCAATTTCTAAATATTTTGTAACTCATTGTTTCATCAAAAACATGTATAAATATGCAATTTAACAAACATAAGTTATGGTAAAATTACAACTCACAGTACAATTTTTGGAATACCAAACTTGTCACCCCAAACGATTCGTATCACTTTCCTTGATCAAATCTATAATCATGTTATATCAATATCAGGTTAACTCTCTTATTTTAGGATAAATCATAATAAAATTAGACTACCCAACCCTCAAGGTTTCATGATAACTTTCAATTCATCAAACTTTGTATCCAAAACAATACCTTATTACCCAAAATTCTTGTCTTTAACAACTAAATTTTAATACCCAAAGTAATTTACCTAGACTTAAGAATCACTATAATGATGTAAGAACAAATTTACCTTGAACCCAAAAGAATTTTCCGATCAACCCTTAAGCTTCTTTTTTTTCCAATGAATGAGCAATTTCGTTTGGTATATTTTTTTTCCTGATGGCGTGAGTGTAGGCAGAAGTACTGCCTTGCTAATCTTGGCTACTTCCTTCATGTTAATGGGTAAATCCCTTTTAATATATATATATAATATTTCCCATTCCTTTTTAAATTTGGGCAGAAGGCATGCGCTTTTTTTTCCTTTTTAAATTGTGCTTTAGCCCAATAACCCAATTTCCTTTCTTTTCCTTTTCAACAAAAATTTAGGATATTACACTCCGTCTCTAGTCTACCAAGTACAAATAGAACTAATCCCGTCCTCCTCCAGACTAGGTAATAATGTAAGACCTAAATTACATATATCTAGTCATTATTTGCCTCATATTTTTATTTTTTTTATTCTTTTTGAGCATTGGTTTTATGAATTGTGCTTAGTATTATATTTTTATTTTTAGGATTAAATTAGTGTGAGGATGAAGAAATTTGAAGCAAAAACAAAATTAAAATTGAGAAGTTATATATGGAAATAAAACAGACAGCTTAATAGATTAAATTTATTTAAATAATAAAATTGTTATGTTCAGATTGAAATGAGAAACATGACAACATTATTAGCAGCAACCAACGAATGTGAGGGGGCAACCACTGGAAGCGTAATCCAGTCTAAATTGGACTGGACTTGTACCTCATAGTCCATTTTGGACTCATACTTCATAGTCCATTTTGGACTCAGTTACTTTATTTTGAGATTTTTTTCTACACCTATAAATATTACACAAAATAGTTTTTATGTAACTTTTGACAACTTTTGATAATTATTAGTACATTGAAACTTTAGAGAAGTAACTTGTAAGCATTTTTTATAAAAAAAACTTGGAGCCATCGTGGAGGCCAAAGAAAAATTGATTTATTCTTTTCTTCTATATCTTTTTTAATTTATTTTTTTTAGAATTCAAGATTCCATATTTACTCTACTCAATTTGTAACTTCATATCTATGAATTCTAATTGTGATTTTCAAGTCATGAGTAACTAAATCCCATAACTAGATTTGTGAGAACCATGATAAACTGATTAAGCAGGCTAAATATGAAGTCATTCTAGACTGATGTTCCTGTATGTATTGGGATTTATTTCATTTTGATTGCTTTCTTGACTGTTACAAATATTAGAAACTCGCTTGTATTCAATACTAACCAAAGAGGAGATAGTTAATCTGAGATCAACAACAAGGGTTAGTAATGCGATGCTTTAAGACCAAGAGGATATGAGTGAAATTCACTCAAACCAAGGTTGAGAGACGGTTAGGTGGTACATAACTTGTTAGATTTTGCATTCAAGGCATTGAGATAGTTTGACAAGCATGAACTTATGTAGTTATGAAATCATGGGAAACACAGTCCTAGTTAATCATTCTCATTGCATTTCTCAAGGATGTGGCATACCAATAGTACAAGAATGGGACAGGACAAAGGGTGATGTTGAGGATTCATCTTTTTGGGAGACTTTCTCTAATACTTTTCTGGACCACTTCTTTTCTCAAGAGTTGAGAGAAGCAAAAGCAGAGGAATTTGTTAATCTAACACAAGGGAAGATGTCAATCAAGGAGTATTCCTTAAAGTTTACCCATTTGTCTAGGTATGCCCCAAAAATGGTGGCTGATATGAAAGACAAGATGAGGAAGTTTGTCTCAGGACTATCTCGTGAGGTGATCCTTAAAAGCAAGACTACATTGCTGATCAAGGACATGGATATTTCTAGGTTGGTTGTTCATATGCAATAGGTGGAGTAGTAAAATAAGAATCAGGATGAAATAAGTGAAAGGCAGGGTAAAAGGTTCAAGTTCTCTTACCAAGATGGTGGTCAACAGCAAAGTGGTCGAGATAGTGGTAAGTGGCTAAAGAAGAAGTGCAAGAGTTCTGCTTTCTTTTCCACAGCTAGTGCACCTTACCCAAATCAATCGGGTGATTGGCATCAGCAGGGTAGCGATAACTTCAGGGCACAGGGTGCCCAATCTTAGGCAAGTGGGGTACAACTGGCTTTATTATGTTCTCCTTGACAGTCCTGTGGTTAGTTACATAGGGGTTCTGGATTAGGAGAGAGACAGGTGTTTTAAATATGGTCAGCTAGGCCATATACTTAGAAATTATTTGGTTGGTAAGGTTGCTTTGAGAGCGAATAAGGTTCCAGTTGCCTTTTCATTTGCTCCTGCACCAAAGGGTGCTGCCTCTGCATGTGTTTCTACTTCAGGTACCAACACAAGTTAGGATCAGTTATATGTTCTTTCTACCCGACAGAAGTTAAAGGCATCGCCTGATATTGTGACTGGTATATTATAACTTTTTCCTCATGCCGTGTATTACTTGCTTAATTTGGGGTCCACTATTTCTTATGTGACCCCATATGTGGCTGTGTATTTTAGTTTTGATCCCGATGTTATTTTCAATCCTTTTTCTGTTTCTACCCTGGTAGGTGACTCTGTTGTTGCTAAAAGAGTCTATAGAGGGTGTATGGTATCTGTTGATAGTAGGGAAACCTTGGTGGATTTGTTTAAACTGGATATGGTGGATTTTGATGTTATTCTAGGTATGGATAGGTTACATTCATGCTACGCATCCTTAGATTGTCAGACCTGTATGGTTGTCTTTAAGTTCCCAGGTGAACCGATTATTGAATGGTAGGGTGGTTCCTTAGTTCCCTAAAGGAAGTTTATATCATATCTTAGAGCTCAAAGAATAATCTCCAAGGGATGTCTCTATTATTTAGTGCAGGTTAAAGATTCTAACATAAAATATCCTTCCTTGCTTTCGGTTTCAGTGGTGAATGAGTTTTCTAAGGTCTTTTCTGATGACCTCCCTGGTGTTTCTCCTGATAGGAAGATTGAATTTGGAATTGACTTGGTTCCGGACACTCATCCAATATTTATTCCTCCTTATAAAATGGCTCCTATTGAGTTGAGGGAACTCAAGGAGCAACTTAAGGATATCTTGGATAAGGGTTTCATCTGTCCTAGTGTGTCCCAATGGGGTGCACCACTATTATTTGTGCATAAGAAAGATGGTTCTCTTTGGATGTATATTGACTATAGGCAGTTGAATAAGTTAACCGTTAAGAACAAGTATCCTTTTTCAAGGATAGATGACTTGTTTGATCAGTTGTAAGGTGCTAAATTTCTTTCTAAGATAAATCTTCAGTCTGGGTATCATATTCTTAATATTACCAAAGTAGATATCCCTAAGATAGCTTTTCGTACAAGGTATGGGCACTTTGAGTTCTTGGTGATGTCATTTGGGTTGACCAATTCTCTGACAGTATTTATGGATTTGATGAATAGGGTTTTCCATCAATTTCTATAGCTGTTAGTAATTGTGTTCATAGATGACATTCTTATGTATTCTAAGAGTGAGGTGAATCATGCCATTCACCATCGTATTATGCTACAGACCTTGAAAGAGTAGCAATTGTATATAAAGTTCTCCAAATGTGAGTTCTAGTTGAACGCCGTCACTTTTCTGGGTCATATTCTTTCTAGTGAGGGGATCATGGTGGATATACAAAAGGTTGCGGTGGTTAAGAAATGGCCTAGACCCACGAATCTAACCAATATTCGGAGCTTCTTGGGTTTGGTCAGGTATTATAGGAGGTTTATGGAGAGATTTTCTTCTATAAATGCCCCTTTGACTATATTTACTCAGAAGAAAGTGAAATTTTTATGGTCCGATGATTGTGAGGGAAGTTCCGAGAAGCTGAAGGATAAGCTAACTTCGGCTCCCGTTTTGACTTTGCCTGAAGGCAATGAGGGGTTTGTGGTTTATTGTGATGTATCTCGGGTGGGATTTGATTATGTTTTGATACAGCATGGCAAGGTGATAGCCTATGCTTCCAGGAAGTTGAAGGTACATGAGAGGAACTATCATACTCATGATCTGGAGTTATTAGCCATGGTGTTTTCTTTGAAAATCTGGCAGCACTATTTGTATGGAGTGCACGTGGACATTTTCTCGGGTCATAAGAGTTTGCAGTATGTGTTCACTCAAAAGAAGTTTTACCTCAGGTAAAGGAGGTGGCTTGAGCTTCTCAAGAACTATGATATAAGACTTTACTACCACCCAGGTAAAGCTAATGTGGTTGTTGATGCTCTTAGCAGGTTTTCTATGGAAAGTTTGGATCATGTGGAGTAGGAGAAGTGAGATTTTGTTAATCGTATCCACCGCTTGGCTAACCTTGGAGTTTGTCTTCTAAACTCCGAGGATTGTAGTGTGATCGTATAGGAAGTGGTGCGGTTGCCTCTTGGTGCATAGATCAAGAAGAAGAAAATGCTAAATCCTATCTTGATAAAAATCAAGAGTGACGTAGGTGGGCAAAAGGTAATGGTATTTGAGATCAGTGGTGATGGCATCTTGCGGTACTAAAGGAGGTTATGAGTTCCTGATGTCGATGGTTTGTGAGAAAGGGTAGTAGCTGAGGCATATGAATCGCACTATGTTGTTCATCTCGGTTTGACTAAAATGTATCATGATCTCAAGGAGATGTATTGGTGGAATGGTATGAAAAAAGATGTAGCTAATTTTGTTGCTAAGTGTTCAGTGTTTCAACAAGTGAAAGTTAAGCACATGAGGCCTAGGGGTTTATATCAGAAGATTGAATTACTGGAATGGAAATGGGAAGTGGTCAACATAGATTTCATTACCAGCCATCCTTGGTCGAGGAACTAATTTAATTTGGTTTGGTTCATTGTGGATACGATGTCAAAGTCGGCTCACTTATTACCAGTGAGGAAAAACTTTTCGGCTGAGGACTATGTGAGGTTGTACCTTCATGAGATAGTAAAGTTGTGTGGGGTACTTATTTCGATTATATCTGATCGTGGTACGCAATTTTCATCTCATTTTTTGTGGTCGTTTCAGAAGAGGTTGGGTACTAAGGTTAGTCTGAGTACTATTTTTCACCCGCAGAAGGATGGACAAGCAAAAAGAACTATTCAAATATTAGAAGATATGCTTCGTGCATATGTGATTGATTATGGTGGTAGTTGGGTTGAGCATCTCCTTCTTGTAGAGTTTGCTTACAACAATAGCTACTATTCTAGTATTGGAATAGCCCCTTTTGAGGCATTGTATGGTAGGAGGTATAGATCTCCTATTGGGTGGTTCAAGGTTGTGAGGCGGATATGTTCGGTACGAACTTGGTTTATTAGGCTATGGAAAAGGTAAAGGTGATTCGGGATAGTCTTAAGGCTTCCCAGAGTCGCAAAAAGTCCTATGCGGATGTAAGGTATAGAGACTTGGAGTTTGATATTGAGGATATAGTATTCCTAAAGGAATCTCCCATGAAGAGAGTGATGGGGTTTGGTAAGAAGGGGAAGCTCAGTCTCCGGTATGTTGGTCCTTATGTGGTTTTAAAAAGGCTGGTGAAATTTCAAGGCATACCCCTTCACAGTCATTTTGCCTTGACTCAAATTCACAAAATCCTTTGCCTTCACCTCCCTCAACTCCTAAAAAAATAAGCGATCAAGGAAGGCACTTAAAATTCATCCCACATAGCTTGCTCACCATCATCTCCATTTAGCTATTCTCACTCCTCATATCACTGATACACCACATCCTTCAGCTGGTAAGCAACAAATTTCACACCTTCTACATCAGTAGCATGCATAACTCGTAAGATCAATTCCATTTCATCTATGAACCCCTGAGGATCCTCCTCAACCTTAGAGCCAGTGAAAGCCAGAGGATTCAGCCTCATAAACTAACTCTAGTGACCTTAAAAGATGCAGCAACAAAAGCCACACTCTCTGAATGGATTGTCTGGGATATCACTAGTTGAGTCAACAGATAAATAAACTGACAAAAATTAGGTTTATAAATGTCTCCTTGAGGTGGTGAAGCAAGAACATCATCAACCCGATGAGGACCAGTGACAATCGGTGGAACTCTATGAGAGCAATTAAGAGCAGTGACCTTAGACTGGGTCTGTACTCCATAAGTAGGATTAGCTTCATACATATTATCCTCAGACGGGACAGAAGATTTTTCACGAGCATCAAATCTTCTAGGAGGCATGATCTGAAATACGTACAAACAAGAATTAGAGGAGTTTCAAGGCCATAGACTCTATAGACCAAAAATAGAACAACAAGAAAAATATTCCTAAATACCTCATAGCATCTCCCTATAAGTGTGACGAGCTGCACACCCATAAAAAAGACTCTACTTGATGCAGCTTTGTGGATACCCAGTTAACTATGAACCTAGGCTCTGATACCAACTTTGTGATAACTCGAACCATGGTCTGGACATGACGAGTATCTCGAGTCCGCCGAGGACTGGAGACCACCCCTTTTGCTTATCCACATACCACACAATACACCTAGAAATGGATGAGTTCCGAACATATAACAAGATAGAATAATGTGAGCTCAAGGAGCCAAAGAATATCATCAATAACACCCAGTCCATAGTAATCCATAAAGCCTCGATATCAGAAAGTAGCCTATGTCAAGACATGCCCCGACCTTGACAATGACAATTTGAAGTATTCAATTATAATTTATGAAAGGAAAACCTATGGAATGATCAAGTCTTTCGGCGAATGGAAGCTCACCACTTCACCGCAACTGACCGACGAACCAAGTCGATCCATCTAATGTTGTATAGGGTAAAGAAAGGGTCTTCATATCCTACATTATGAAACAATATAGTTCCTAGGACAGTTAGTGGGTGAACGCTAGCATGTAACTCAGGTATAAGGGATACAGTAATGCGATGAACAAGACAATTCAAATCAACCAAAATCCACTGCACACAATTACATGCATATACGTATATATATATATATATATATATATATATATATATATATATATATTAAATGTTGGGATAGGGAGCAAGGTTTAGCATGCACTTTAAAACCATTAACCTAGATTGTGTAGCTTAACTATCATAATAGTACCCATGGGCTATATAGGCCCCAGCTCTTACCCCCTGGTCGGGTCCCAGTGCATATTGTCGCACGAATCGGAGAATAGTCATAGCATATATGTACGGTGTACTTGAGCCTCCTAATCATATACTAAGGGTGACTTGAATACTCGATTATTTAACATGGGTGACTCAAACACCTAATCATTTAGAAGCCCCCCTCCCCCCCACCCCACGTCGACAAACATGATTTTTAGTATTACTCCTTTTGGGACCTCTACCTTCCCGGCTTTTTTACAAAAATCCTGTTAAGCCCAATTTAAAATATTTACACACATTCTCAATCATAAAGAAAGGAGTCATTCATTAAGGCATTATCAAGTGGTATCGTCATACTTACTATAGCTTGCAAACATATGTCACTTTGCCAAATCAACCAACTTGCCAATGAGACTCTAACCCAATTAGACAATAAGACTCCAAAGTTCCATGTAGGAGCCAATTCATGCAGACAAGTGGGACTCTAACCCCCCCCCCCCCGGCTAATAGAAATCCAAAGCCCTAAGTAGGAACCAAATCATCTAGACAAGAGAGACTTAATCTCTTCAGGCAATATGACTTTGAAGTTTTTAATTCAAAATTCAATCGACCACCAAGTTCCTTTTTAAAAGTCAATTCATGTTCCATTACTCTTTTATACCATGCAAGGTTTCAAAAGTACTTTCAATATGCATAAACCCATATTTCAAACCAATTTCACAAGATTGAGTTGATGTTATTGCCAATTCCAAACCATTAACTTACCAAATTTAGGAAAACTCGTGTTCCCTACTCTAAATCGCACACTCATGCATTTAATTAGTTTCAAAACCACCATTTAGAACATAAATAATACATATGTCATGTGCCGCAATCCTAGTCATTTATCCATTTTTATTTATTTTATTTCATATAATTAATCCACTGTCAATTAAAACCTACTACACGATCCATTATCCGACCTGATCCAAATTGAAGCTTCTAAGAGAGACATGTCTATTACACAAAAACACAATATGGGCGCGTCTATGTGTTTCTTTTTCCAATTAATTTACTGTGTTTCTGGTAATTGTTTTTCCTATTTGGTTAGGATTCCTTGAGATGTAGTCGGACTCTTTTGGGTTGTTACCTTTATGTTAGTCATTTATATGTGTGTGTATAAATGCATTCTTCTCCTTTCTTTTTTATCATATTGAATATGTATTCTTTGTCCTTGTATTGTTATTATATATCCTCATTTCACTCTTCATTGGTATATACATTGACTAGTGATATATGGTATTGTACTTTAAATTCATGAAAATTGTTAAATTAGGATAGTTTATCCTTATTGTTTCATTAGTGTTATTCTGTTTAGTTTCTTGGATAGTTGTTTGCAGTTATATTCCTATACTACTTGTTATTTATGCTTACATTATTTTGGAAGCTCAGTCGGCCGATGCCTACTGAGTACTACATGTTTGATACTCATATTACACTTTTGCAGTCTGCAGATCATAATACGAGTTTTCACCATTGAAGTGTCATCGTTCGGTGCAGCCATGAAGATTGGGGAGAGCTCCTGATGTTCGGAGTATTCCTGCAGTCCCTCGTATTGATTAGACTAATCTCTATTTTATATTTCGGAGACGGTTTATACACTATTCTGTATTTCACTTGTACACCTGTTGTATCAAAAAATTTTGTACTGACTTCACCAAGTTTTGAGAATATATTAACTTTCTTCTTGTTATTTAGTTTCGCTTTCGCCTTTCTTATTAGTCAGTTACTAGGTGTTTCGGATAATGCATTAGCTTACCTACTGATGGATTATAATAGGTGTCATCATGATCTGAGAAATTAAATTAATCACTGATGAGATACTAAGATATGAAAGATCAATCATAAATATCCTAATGTGAGGAAACATAAGGTGAAACCTGAAAGAGAGAACAGAAAGAGTAAAAATTGTTACTCGTGTTTAATTTATTTTACAAAAATGGTACTAAGAAATACTAACATTATTTACTTATTCTAAAATCATTTATCAAGATTTAAGATTTGCATTAATTAATACAAATATTTTGGTAAAATATTTATTTTAATTTTTTTTTCTAAGGGACATACTAAGTTTAAATAGAAAAATAAAAATAAATGAAGGGAGTATAACTTTTTTTAGAGGGTAAGGAGTGCACCGACACCCCTTTCGCTCAATGAAGATTTTCTGTGGTCGTAAACAAAAAAAAATTTTTTGGGCACTGTTGTAAACAAAAACTGATAATATTCACAATGATGAATAACGACAAAACACATTATTTAGAAGCATCTTTTTCTACTTCTCCCGTTTGAAAAGAATGATTTAATTTGATTTGATATAAAGTTTAAGAAAATAAAAAAATTATTTTGAATTTTATGATTTAAATTAAAGATATCTCAAATGTATCAAAATATCCTTCAATTTTATAATCTTAAATATACCATTTGAAAAGTTAAAAGTAAAAAAATTACTTAAAAGAGAAAAGAATCATACTTTTTGAAATGAATTAAAAAGAAAAACAAATTCTTTCTTTTTAAAAGAGAGAAAGTACTTAGTACAGCACGTCAATTATCAGTTCAAACAATCAAATGGCCCAATAGAAAAGTGCACAACAAAAGAATCCTTCCCATGCTTTTCTTTGTGATTCCTTTAGGGTCGTTTTGGTAGAAGTAATAAAAAAATAATTTTAAAATAAAGTTTGAAATTAATTTTATTTTATATTTGGTATAAGTTATTACTTAATTTTAAGTTATTCAGCTTCCAGTTAATTGAATTATTCATTTTACACAAGCCGCAATTTATTTTGACGACAGTCTTTATTAGTGATATGAAATATAAATATAATTCTAAAAATATATGAGTTATGTGCACAATTTTATTAATGATGTTATATATGAATTTGATGCTAAAAATATAAGTTAATGTAAATATTTTTTTTTTAGCAGATCTCAAAATTTCCATATTTAAATAGATGTATACATTCATTTCCATTGTTACACCTACTTCCACATGGGAAACAACTCAGTGAGGCACCCCTGCAACATGTCCTCTATCGATGAGACATTTTTCATCTAAGCTCAACCCTAAATATATATACATTATACACCTATCCAAATAATTATTTAAAATCATAATTAATACAAGCATTACTAACACACCATATTTTACATTATTCTGATACACTCTATCAAACGACCAGCTATTTAGTCAATGCGTGCATGTGCGTTAGAGTATTTTGTTTCAATTTTTTTTTTTTTTTACATAAAAATTGTCGGGATAGTTAGGTAGGCATGCAGATTCACAAATTGCATTTGCTTATATCAAAATGATACAAAAGATAAATATGTATTTTTATATGTAAAAATAATATAAATAAAAGTTGTACATTTAATTATATAAATATTAAAAAATATGAGAAATCTCAGGAGGGTATGTATTGAAAATGAAGCATACTTAATTTTTTTTTTTTTATTTTTTTTTTTTTTTGAGAAACAAAAGAATGTGAGCTACTTGAAGGATGGTTTTTGTTGATTGTGATATAACATACTTTAATTTTGGAGTATACTTTAGGAATGTTTATAGCTAAAATATTGATCCCACTACATTTTTTTAATTATAGATTTAAATTTTAATCTATTGAATTTAAGTTTTTTGAGCTCATAGATTGTTGTCGTGTCGAAAATTTGTATTCAGCTTTTTAAAAAAAAAAAAATTAAAGCCATTGATTACTCATTGTATGCATTTTGTATCTTCTTTGCGTTTCTAATTAAGTCGGTTTCTGTTTCGAATTTGATCTCAAGAGAAATATGTTTCCAATGTCCTTGATGTGGTAGATTATGGTACGTCCTTTTTCTTCTTTTTACAAATTCTTTAGAGATGCCTAGTTATAAGATTATTTTATAGCCTTTTGTTATGAACTAAGCAACTTGTCTGAACCAACTTCATTTGCTTCGCTGGATGAGAACCAACACTGATTCTCATGGATATACATGATTTATAGGAGATAAACTGATATACAAAGTATGGACAACTTGGCTCCTCTCCATTTCCACTCTCTCCATTTTCCCTAAGTTTCTATTTTGATTGGTGACATATGACATAGTTCAAATTAAATAGCTAAGATTTAATTATTCTAAAATGCAACTCTAATTATAATTTAGATAATAAATACATTATATATTTATTTTAAAAAATTATTGTAATTTCTTAATCTTAGCAACATGTCCATAAATAAAGCAACAAAAAATAAAATACTATTATGGTTAAATATAATAACCAAATAAATTTCATATCATGCAAGAAATAACCATTATTATAATAACCAAATAAATGGAGAGAGTGGAAATGGAGATGAGCTAAGTCTGTTATAATATGCATTGGATACGAAGTGTGTGTGTACACCCTGCATGAGAACCAACGTTGATTTACATTGTATATCATATATATTAACGTATGTCACTTACAGATTCTCATGGATATATCGATTCTGGATCAGGGTCGAAAATTGGGATCATAAGTCAGGTCCTAAATCGGTGTTGTTTTGTCAGAAAATAACTTTCATGTTGAAAATTCTAAAACTTCAGCCAACTTTATATAAACCAAAGTTAAGTAGATCAATATGGAATTGTGGGAAGGGGATCTTTCGTTGTTGTTTGCCTGCTAAAGGTGGTGCTTTTCCTATAACTTTAACGTAAATTACGTGTTATCGCTTCTAAAACTAAATAGCCTAAATCTTAAAGTATACTATGTTTATAATTTAAGATTAAAAATTGTATTTATTTTCGAACAAACAGATATTGTTGTCACTGATCTTCTCACATGACACATTCACTCAAGTTAGAGAGGCCGTCAGCTCGGTCGAGCCGATAGGGACGACACGACCTTGTTTCTACAATTTCATATAGAGATGATGTAGCAGTAGATGTTAAGTATTTAGTGGATGATTTAATTTTTCTAAGAATTGTCCAGTAAGTATTTCTATGATTTTTTAAGAAGTCTACAGTAAGAAATTAGTTTGTGAATAGATTATGCTGCTAACTTTCAAGGAATCTCGGAAAATCTTACAAAAGTCTACAATAAAGAAATTAGTTTGTAAATAGATTATGCAGGTAACTTTCAAGCAACGTCTGAGAATCCCGACAATAGCTGCATGAATAGATTTGCAATTAAGTAAATAGCTCCCTTTTTGAACTTTCGGCTATATTTGTTGCCGTCTTATTTTATTATTTCTGATAAATAATAAATAACGGATAAATTAAAAAGAAAAATATAATAAACCACCACCAAAAACAAATTGGATAGGAATAAATAGAATAGTTAGCTTATCTTTTATTCTTTATTTTGTACTCTTTTCTATTTTCAGATACATAATTTTTAATCTTTCTCTTTTAGAGCAAGCGAAAAGAACAAAAAAAAAAAATTGTTAAATGAATGGGAACTGTAAATTAAATTAGCCGACTAGCTAGTTATTATGAACAAATATATTGTACGCCAGGCTTGTTCATCTTTGAAATTTATAAGTAGTATTTTCTTCATCCTAATCTATGTAGCATAATTAAAATTTCGAGATTCAAACATTTATACTTTGACTGTAAATAGATACGTAAGTAAGCATTTATATCTTTTTAAGCAAAAAATTGTAAAAGAAAATGTTATAGATATCCTTTTTACCAATACTCACTTTTTTCTTTACGTATATTATAAAAATAGATATGATTGGATTTACGGACAAGACAAATGATACAGGAAAAAGAACATGGGCTGCCCTTTTTAAAATAATTTGCCCATGTTTGGGTCACTAGACCATATTATGGTTATTTCATAATGAAAAAAGTGAAAATTATTCTAAATAAATTTATTAGATTGTTTATTACAAGTCATAGCATCACTTTTCATTAATTACTAGATAAAAAAAATAATTGCAACTTATAGCAACTTTTTTAGAAAAATCTTTTTTCTTAAATATTTGAAAATAATTTTTTTAATATTTAATGTTCATATATTTTCGTATTTATAGCATGTAATATCTATTACTCTTCATTAAATATTTTCATAATTATGACAAGTTATACTTTTGGTATCAATGATTTTTTACTTATCATAATTAAGTTTTAAAGTTTGTTCATAATTTAAGAAGTCATACATGGTAAATATATATTTTTTACATTGATACTTGATGTTTGATTTTTATTTACTTTAATAATTAACTTACTTTCTACATTTTATTACGATATACAGCGTTTCTTTACCGATAAAACTCTTCACTCTTTACAATATTTTTTTTCATCATCTTTTTCTCTCCTTTTGATTCTCATGCATATGAAGTTGAGTTTCCCAACAGTTACTCATACACTTGGATTAAGAGTTTTTCAATTTAGTTTGTATTTTTTTTTCTTGAAACATGTCAGAAAAATGCAACTTTGATTATACTTCTAATAGAAAAACCCCTAAATTAATACAAGAAATAGTCTGATTATTCTATCTAGACTCTCGTTTAATTTGGGGTATTTTACCACTTATCCATTATCAAAGAACAAGAAGAAGGTAATAGAAGGTGAGTCTATTTCGCATAATCAAAGCAAAAGTTTGTCGATCAAAATCAATTTTTCAAAAAATTCACCATCTTTGAAGCAGCCGCAACTCAACATGAAAAGTTATTCAGTATCAAAAAGGTTGTTGTTCCACAATATAAGATGGTTGATAAAAGAAAAAAAGTTGTTGAACAAGCTTCAGATTCTGATTATGAAGATGCAATTTTTGCTCATAAAACGAAGAAATCAAAAGGCGTGCATCTGTAGATCTGTATGTACTTTTGCATTTTTTTTCCATAAAATATGTGCAATCTCTCAATTTTCATGTAGACACGGTGAAATAGTTTATGACCACCCAGAAACAGTGTCGGAGTCAGGATTGACACCAAGGGGGCTCACAAGTAAACATACGAATTAACCGAAGGGGTTCGACATCTACTATATATACATAAAAAATAATTTTAATCATGTATATATAGTATAATTTTTCGTCGAAGGGGGTTCGGATGAACCCCCTATCTTATATGTAGCTCCACCCCTGCCTAGAAACATGCCTTTCCTTTTTCGTTTCTATTGTAGAGGCGTCTACGCACATTATTTTCACTTGGGTTGAGAGTTGTTTCAATCACAAGTTTCTTATGCTAACAATGAGGAATATTATGTATACCAATATAAATTTATTTGTTCAAATTTCTACTTGATATATGTTGTTCTCTAGAAAATTAATTCAGTTGATCAATTGGAGAAGTTGCAAGTTCATGAAATATATAAGTCAACTTAATTATTGCTTGCACACGTTTTATCCTTTGATATTTTATATTATATAAATTGTTATTAAGTTCATGTTAATATGTATATGTTTTGATCATCTTATATTACCTTTTTGCAACAGTAATTATTGCATTCAAATTAATTATCACGTCATATTTGACATTATAAAGACAAATTACATACAGTATATGACATTATAACAATAAAAGATGTCAATGGATATTAGGAAAAATATTGAACAATCAGTTATTTGTGGTGGTAACAACATAAATAAGGTTTTGAATGTAGATCGCAATCTTTCATTAGAATAATATAGTGAAAATTATCTTGTATATACTTGTTAAACTGTTTCGTGTAAGAAATCTGTATAAAATCAGTATGAAATGAGTATAATGATTGCAAAAGTTGGTATAGAAATAGACTTTCACCAAATATTATACGTTATTATTTATTTTATTGTATGAAATAAATATACAAATTAGTATTTTTTGAATTATTTTGTGTATGAAACCTGTATAATATCAATATTACATTCAAGATTTATAAAATAGTTCCTTACATGTTATATTTATATGGAATGAGTATAATGTGATCCTGATATTCAATTAAGAAAATTTACTTAAGATTATAAATTGAATGAAATCAGTTTATAATGTACTCTTACACGTCTCATTTGTATGAAATTGTAATACCCTGTACCATTTTCTAGCTTGAAATTGTTTAAAAAATGTTAGGAGCTTTCTTTAAAAGATGAATCCACTTTTTTACATGTGATATTTTTAAGATTTTTATTTTTCGTTATGTGAGAAATTCAATAAGCTTTCCATCGATATAAAATTTGCCTAAATCCGATAATCGGGTAAGAAATTATGACTATTTCAAATTTCCATTGTAAAACAGCACCATATTGGTCAGTGGCGCGCCGCGCCACAAGCTAAAATGGCAATTGTCCTTTTCCAGTGTCTCAGCGCGATTTATTTCGCGTTCCGTCAAAGTTCCAGGTCGCAAAAGAAGGGGCAAATCGATGGCTCCGCGTCGCACCATCACTTAGTTTTCCAATTATCAAATTTCAATGACACGGCGCAATAGCGCCACGTCGCGCCAGGGGTCCAATTCAAAAATTTTTTACTGAAATTACAAAACACGTCCAGGGTTAAAAGGGTCCATTTCTCACCCCTATTTAAGCCCTTTAACACGTGATTCAGACACTTTTCACCCAAAATACACTCTCTTCTCTCAAAAACCTCTCAAGAAATCCCTAGGGCTTTTCATAAAAGATTCAGAATCAAGAATTTCCTCCATCAATCTTCGTGTATTTATAAACCAAGGTATGCATAGTGTTCATTCATTGACTCCTTTCATCCATGAAGCCCAAGAATCTCTTTTCTAAATTCAAGTTTATGGATTTTCTTATGAATTTCATGATTGGGTTGCTTTTGTTCATGCGGATAGTGAGAAATTGAATTCTACTCCATGTTGGATGATAAATTCTATATGGGTTAAATTATTATAGATATAGATTTATGCAAACCTATGACTAAACCCTTGAATGATGAAATTATAATTGAACCATGATGTTTAATTATTGTACAATGATGTTTACATGTACCATGCCTACAATATGTTTGATTAAATGCCTAGATGAAGGAAAAGTGCCTAACTAGCATGAAACCATGCAATCCCCATGTATGTACAAGTTATGCCTATCACATGTTTTGATGAAATGCTTCTATAAATGTATTATGGATGACGATGTTAATTATATGTTCAAGTAAGTTATGCTTGGTCAGTTTCCTTTCATCGAGTCCTAGGGGTACTCGTACAACAACTTTAACCAAAGTTTGGTGAAAGCTAAGTAAGGTTAGACAAGGTTTGCAACATCTGAAGAACAAGAAATATAATAGTGTGGCAACTAAGGATCAGGAGATTAAAGGTCAATTATTAAATGTACAACAACAAAGGGTTGATGGTCAACAGCAAGAGCTTAAGGACATCGAAAGAGATTTAAGAATGCAGTTTGAAAAGTGGGCTAGCATTGAAGAAAATATTGCCCGAAAAAAATTATGAGTGCAATGGCTTAAACTTAGGGATTCAAACTCTACTTTCTTTTTTGCAAGTACAAAAAGCAGGAGTGTGCAAAATAGTATTAATGTTATTCAAAATGTGAACGACATCCTACTTCAAGAACCAGCAGTTATAGAACTTTTTTTAGCAATTACTATAGAGGACTTTTCGGAACATCTGCAATAGATCTACCTGCAATTAATCATGATATCATTACACAAGGGTACATTTTGCCAAGACAGGAACAATTAATGTTAATCAAGTCAATCACAAAGGAGGAAGTTAAGCAGGCCCTATGGGATATTGATAAATTAAAGGCACCAGGGCATGATGGTTTTAACGCTTATTTCTACAAGAAGGCCTGGAAGACTGTGGGGGAAGATGTTACTAGTGCAATACTCAGTTTCTTTGATACAGGGTACATGCCCAAAGAAGTAAATTTTACCAGTGTTACTCTGATCCCAAAAATGAAAAACCCAACCACTGTGAAAGAGTTTAGGCCGATATCTTGTTGTACTGTACTGTATAAAATTATCTTCAAAGTGTTGATCAAACGAATGCAAGGAGTTATGGATATCTTAGTGGATATGAACCAAGCAGCCTTTATATCCATTAGGGTGATTATAGACAACATCATTCTCAGTCATGAATTAATCAAAGGATATGGACAAAAAAAAATTTCACATCGATATATGATGAAGATTGACATGCAAAAAATGTATGACTAGGTGGAGTGGCCATTCTTAGAGCAGGTGCTCATTAGTCTAAACTTTCCTAGAAAATTTGTCTCATGGATCATGAAATGCCTGACAACTGTATCGTATGCTATTGTGATTAATGGTAAATTATCAAAACCTTTACTTGCTAAAAACGGGCTTAGACAAGGAGATCCCTTATCCCCTTTTTATTTGTACTAATCATGGAATACCTCTCTAGACTACTCAGCACATTGAAGAATGATCCAGATTTTAACTATTATCCCAAGTGTACTAAACTTAACATAGTGCAATTGGGATTTGCTGACGACCTTTTGCTATTTAGCAGAAGAGATCTCGGTTCTGTTCTGAAAGTGTATGAGCATTTTCTAGAATTCTCAGTAGCCTCTGGACTAATAAAAAACATTGATAAAAGTTCTATATACTTTAGAGGAGTAGATATTTCGACACAAAATATTATACTAGATAGACTACATTTCTCAAAAGGCCAATTACCTTTCAGATATCTAGGGGTTCCTCTAAGCTATAAGCGGATCTCTATTGCCCAATGCCAACCTTTGCTTGACAAGATGATCGGAAGAATTATCCACTTGACCTCAAAGTTATTATTCTATGCAGGACGATTACAACTAATAAAGGCCATGTTGTTTTCTATTCAAACCTTTTGGGCACAAGTTTTTATATTACGGAAGAAGGTTATTGAATTCATTGAGGCTCTATGTAGGAGGTATCTATGTACTGGTGGACATACATCAACTACAAAGGCTTTGATTTCCTGGGAACAACTGTGCTTGCCAAGGGTAGCAGGATGTTTAAACATCCTGCATGTACAAACTTGGAATAAGGCAGCCATATGCAAACTTATGTGGAATTTATGTTGTAAGAAGGATAAGCTTTGGGTCCAATGGGTTCACATTTACTATCTCAAAGGGAAATCTATATGGACAGTGATGCCACAATAAGCATCTTGGATGCTTCAAAAGATATTTAAGTCAAGAACTCTCCTCGCATGTGTAACTTTTGATTATTTAAAATTAGAAGATTTTATCTATTGCGAAGATTTTAATGAAGGGCAAAAAGTTCAAATTACTTCTTAATGATATTTTACACTTTCAAACAATATTTCTAAGGTCCTTCACACTTTAATATATTATAGATTATAGATATAGATATAGATATAAATAATATAAACATAACATATATTTTTTTGTAAACACATATATATTTTACCATCAGAAGTTTTAAGTGATTAATAGATCGTCATTTTTGCATTTGTCATGCAGTACCTCTTAAAACCAACTTTAATTGATTTAGAATTCTTAAACTAATGAAAATGGTCTTACATGTGTAACTTTTGATTATTTAAAAATAAATAATTTTACCTATTGCGAAAGTTTTTAATGAAGTGCAAAAAGTTCAAGCCACTTCTTAAAGATCCTTTACACTTTCAAACAATAATTCTAAGGTCATTCACACTTTAATATATGCACGTTTGTTTCAAAATAATTGGTATAAAACTAATCTCGTAATAATAAATTTTAAATATTATACATATTTGAACTTTCTTTAAACGATTAACAACTTGAAATTATATAATTTTTTAAATATAATAACTTCAAACCATATTTTAATCGGTATGACTTTATTCATTGATATATATAACTTATGTTTCCCTATTAATGGTAATTGTTTCTCTCTCCGATTTACTAGTGATAATTTTGATTAGACTTTATCTCAGATACAAATATAGCATGTCAACTTTTATTGATAACAGAAACATTAAATTAATGCCTGAAGTCGAAAACTTGAATCGTAAATTGAACCTGAAATATTAAAATCGTTAATCTTATTATAGAATAATACAACATTACATTGTACAATCTAACATCACTAATCATGATATATGTAATGTTAGTTAAAAGACCCCGACTCCATTTTTTATCCTTTTCAAGTTTTAATCCTAAAAAATAAGGAAAAAAATTAGTGGGTATGAACTAAATTATGTTTTCAAAGTGTACTCTTTCAAATTGTGTCAACTACTTGCAGTTGCAGAACCTTATTTATCTATATTACATATTTTTCATATTATAAAATCAACATAATCACTTCTTTGTTATAACTGATATCTATTTGAAATTAATATGTTCTCATGCACACAACAAACCTTATTGCATATCAAGGTAAATAAAACAACTTTTAAGTAGTAAAAAAAAAAAAAAAGATTAAACATATATATGCATAAACGTAACCAATCATAAGGCTCATGACCAACAAGCTAAGTCCCCTAATTTGAATCCAATTCTTCATCTTTGAAGATCTCAACCAGTTCACCCATCTTTTCACGAGGCAAAACAACATCAAATTCTTATAACAACAATTGCCAACTGGACTATGAGTTATTCAATTAACTTCCTTTGCTTATCCTCTTAAGAAAATATAATTTAAGAAGCATAATTATAAAATCAAAAGAATTCATAAATCCTGGAAGCAATTAACATACTATATCTAGGTGCTATTTTTCTTTTGTTTCTTTTTGTCTCTTAAAATTTCGCTTTCATCAAAGAATTAACTCAACAATAATATAAGACAAATAGCCGCATCATACTACCAACTCGACTTTACCAGGTGCTTACTTGAGAATTCATGGAGTAGATGAAGAGCGTATTACCAACCCTTAATGCTAAGAATTATTAACCAAAAACACTATCCAAATCATAAATTAAAAATTTCAAGCATTCTAACCTTTATATTTGAGTAACTTGTGTAGTAGACCATTCCATATAAATCAAGGATTGTATTAGAAATTCAATATCATTGAAAACATAAGAATGTCAAACCAAAACCTTTGTTTCTTCGCTCCCCTATAACAAACATCAAATAACCTGAATCAAAAATAAAATAAGATGGCTTCATATTACTGGATAAACACTCTAGTCGACTAAGTGTTTTTTGGAAAGATATCAATTTTAAATTTTATTGTCCGACCTTCAGATTTATCATAACAAATGTAAAGTCAAATTGAACAATAAATTTATTTGAACAAAGAAATAAAAAGGAAAGAGATAGACCATTAATTTTTTCGACTACTTCATTCAGTGGCAACATGCTTGCCATATAATTTTTCCATCATAAATTTTCAATTACAAAAAAAACAAAATACAAAAAATTATCAAAAGGATAGAATCAATTATGAAGAACACATTAGAAACTTATAAACTCTAGTATCCAATTTATTCCTGCAGCAATTTAGATCTTTTTTCAAAAGAACTTTTCTACTTTTTTTAAAACACCAACCACATTACAACAACAACAACAAACCCAGTGTATTCCCACTTAGTGGGGTCTGGGGGGGGTAAGATGTACGCAGTCCATACCTCTACCTCTGATGAAGTAGAAAGGCTGTTTCCGAAAGACCCCCGGCTCAGGCACAAAATATCACACAAACACATAGTAAAGCACAGAAGCAGATGACACGTTATAAATGACCAACCACATTAAATAACTTAATACATCTCCTATTAATTTGTTAGGAACTCCTATTATAATAAAAAAGAGGACTAAAAGTTTAATTTCAATATAAATGACACGTTGAAAATTTTCATATAAAAAATACATTGAAAAATTCCATAAAAAAAGATTCGTGACGTTTCGGAAGTTTTGGGGGATAAAATATTAAATATATATTAGTCTTTATCTATTAATTTTATTTGAAAAAAATAGTAAAAGGCAAATTGTAAAAAAATTAAAATAGCTGAAAACTTGCATGTAATCTAGGGTTGTTCAAAATCGAACCGTATCCGACAAATCAACCGTAAAATTAACTTATTAGCTTATTGGTATTGGCTTATCAGAGAAACGGTTGGTGAACAGATTAAATTTTATTGTTAATAGTTTATTGGTGTGAGGGTGGATTACTTAAATTTCTTATCGGATAAACCGTTAATCTGTTAAAAATACCATATATACTTATACTTTTTCACCTAAATATATAAAATATATATTATATTATATTATTATAAAATACAAACTCAAATCTATAAATAATAACCTGAAAGCCCATTACGAATTAAAGGAAAAACATGACTTATTATCCCCTTTAGGTTATTTATAGTTTAATTAGCTTTCTCTCTAAATCCTTCCTGAGATTTGATTTACTTGCCTCGACATGTTAAACAACAATTTTAGTCTCCATGTAGTATTACATTTCTAGTTAGCATAACAAACTTTGCCAACAACACACCCACTATAGTAGTTATTCATCGTGCTAGTAAAAAATGAAATGTCACGTTCTTAAATTTTTGTATATGGTTGCAGAAGTATAACAGTGACTACTCACTGTATACTGCTACAACTATTGGCTTTGAATGGTTTGACAATTGAACTAAAATGCTCTCCTAAAGCTGCTCTGTCAAGCAGTTATTGTAGTATAGTGGTGAGTATTCCGGTCTGTCAAGCGAGTGAAGAAGTGTTCTATTTTGTGAGGTGTCTTCAGTCAAGCAGGAATTGTGGAAGTCTGATACACCGCCCGATAACGATTCATTAATTGTTTATTCGTTACCGAACCAACTGATATCTTATTGGTTGGCTAGTGGATTTATATATTTTAAAATCGATAACTGATAAGCCAAACCGTTAAGTGTAATGGTCCATTCAATCCATCCGATAAGCCCCCTATAATAACCTACTTCAACTTGGAATCAATTCGAGTTAGTATAAAGAATATGGTCAAATTTTAATTAATTTCTACTTCTAAACTATAAATATTAGGGATTTTGATATAGTTAAATAAGGAAAGATTTAATACCTTAAAATATAGTAAATTTGAAATTTCTAAATATAATGAAAAATCGTGAAAAGACGATTCTATCTAAAGGAAAGTCTTTTAATGAAGGGCAAAATGTTCAAACAATATTTCAAAGGCCCTTCAACTTTTAATATAACTAACTTGACTGCACGTGCCTTGCCTGTATAACGTTTGATCATTTAAAATTAAATAATTTTATCTATTGCGAAAATTTTTAATGAAGTGTAAAAGTTTAAATCACTTTTCAAAGATTATTTATACTTTAATATAATAATGTAAACATAAACATATATTTTAGTGTAAGCACATATATATTTTACCACCAAAAGTTTCAAGTGGTTGATGGATCATCACTTTTGCGTTTGTCATGCAGTACCTCTTTCCTTTGTTGCCAAAGGCTAAGAGAAATGCTTCAATTAAAGTCAAATCTTTACAAAATCATTGATTACAATCTTATTACGTACTTAAAACGTCTAAGATTTTGATACTTTTTAAATTTTTCTTATTCTAATGCTTTTATATTTGTTTCTAGATTTTTTAAATCTTTTTAAAATAAAATTTAGTTGATTTAGGATTTTTAAACTAATGAAAAAAGTATTGATTGTCATAAATTCTGATAACTTTTAATAAGGAAATGTTTTACTATAAATATATTTAATTAATCTTCAACTCTTAGATATTAAGAGAAAATAGTGAAAAGACTATTCAAAATCATTAATTTCATTCTTATTATGTACTTAAAAGTTTTAAAAATTTGATCTTTTTAAATGTCTCTTGCTCTAAAGTTTTATATCTATTTCTAGATTTTAAAAAAAAAAAAATTAAAATCAAATTTAGTTGATTTAGAATTCTTAAACTAATGAAAAAATATTAGTTGTCATTAATTCTGATGACTTCTAATAAGAAAAGATTTTATCATAAATATATTTAATTAATTTTCAACTTTCAAATATTAGATAAAGAATGTGAAAAAGACGATTTTGTCTAAAGTAAAGACTTTTAATGAAGAGCAAAAAGTTCAAACGACATTTCTAAAGCCCTTCACACTTTTAATATATTATAGATCATAGATATAGATATATAATATATATATACACACACACACACTAATGCAATGTACGTGCTTTGCACGTGTGTTTCACACCAATCAATAAAATTATATACATAAATAAAATTATTAAAACACAACAATTGACATTAGAAAAATGTTATACCTATATATTTAGATGATAGTAGTTGAACGGCACGTGCCTTTGCACGTGTAATTTTTTATTATCTAAAATTAGATGATTTTATCTACTGTGAATATTTTTTAATGAAGTACAAAAGGTTCAAATCACTTCTTAAAGATCCTTAACATTTTAATACAATAATGTAAACATAACATATAACATATACCACCAGAAGTTTCAAGTGGTTAATGGATCATCACTTTTGCGTTTTTCATGCTATACCTCTTTTCCTTGTTGCTAGAAGCTAAGAGAGATACTTTGATTTGAACCATATTTCTAGTACAATTAATATTTTTATTTTTTTATATTAAATTTTTTTTTCTTATTTTTAAAGTCAAATCTTTAGACGCGTAACGTCTGGTTATTTAATATTAAATGATTTTATCTATTGCGAAGATTTTAATAAAGTGTAAAAGTTTAAATCACTTTTTAAAGATTATTTACACTTTAATATAATAATGTAAACATGAACATATACTTTAGTGTAAGCAAATATATATTTTATATCATCACTTTTGCGTTTGTTGTGCAGTACCTCTTTCTCTTGCTGTCAGAAGCTAAAAAGACGCTTCAATTTGAACCATATTTGTGGTAAGATTATTTTTTTAATATATATTTAAAATCTTCCCTTGTGTTTAAATTCTAATCTTTACAAAATCATTGACACTTTTATTACGTATTTAAAACTTTTAAAAATTTGATACTTCTTAAATTTTTCTTATTGTAACATTTTTATATTTATTTTTAAGATTTTTTGAGTCTTCATAAAATCAAATTTAGTTGATTTAGATTTCTTAAACTAATGAAAAAGGTATTAGTTGTCATTAATTCTGATAAGAAAATATTTTATCAAAAATATATTTAATTAATTTTCAACTGTTAAATATTTAAAAAAGTAGTGAAAAGACGATTTTGTCTAAAGCAGAGACTTTTAGTGAAAGGCAAAAAGTTCAAACAACATTTCTAAGGCTTTTCACACTTTTAATTCATTATAGATTATAGATAATATTGTATCTCATATATGTTAATGTCTTCTTTATTATATTAACAGTGCTTCTCAGTTAGAGTTGTAGTGAGACTTATTGACTAATGTCCGTTGGAACGTCATACAATCAAACAGAATTTTGATCAAAAGAAACACTATGGAAGTAAATGAAACTTTTACTGATACTTCTTTCCTACATACGAGGAAAAGCATTACTAAAGCACTGTAAAATTTATAAAGTCATCGTACGCAATCTCTGATACATAAATGCAATCATGGGAGGGCTCACAAATTGTTGTTATGACCTCTATTCTACCATAAATTTTAGTAATTTTTTATAGTAGTAGAAATATAAAGCTACGCAAAGAGAACCAAAAGGAATCATACCTCTTTGAGAGAAAGGTGTCTGAATTGAAGTTTTTGAAAGCTAAGACAAAAAGAATTTCCATAACTATTGTTTTGAGATTCTAAGCGAAAAGAAAAAGAAAAAGAAAATTCTCTCGCATCTCCTTAATCTTTCTCGTCTCTCCCTCCCTCCCTCCATCTCTCTCTCTTTCTCTCTCTCTCTTTATATTTTCACCTCTTTCTCACCCTTTTAGAAAAATTAAATTCATCAACTCAAAAAATACATTCGAGGTAAGTATAAAAGAAAACGAGAAAACTACACCCATTACCTAAGAAAAACAAGAACTAGATCAAGAAAACTTTTCATCAATTTAATAACAAATAAAAAAAACTTTCATCAATTTAATAACTAATAAGAAAAAAAGTGAATCGTTGATTTTTTTCGACTACTTCTTTGACGGAAACATGCTTGCTTCTCTAATTTTACGATCATAATGTTTTAACTGGAAGAAAAAACATTGAAAATTATCAAAAGAGGAGATTCCATGAAAATTGTTGATTATACATAATCTATCTATCTATCTATCTATCTCTCTATCTCTCTCTCTCTATCTCTCTCTCTATCTCTTAGAGGCATGCTGCTGTGGCGTGCCTCAAAAGTCAGGATTGGCATTTATCTTTTTTGTTAATTTTTTGACACTTTTCTCTTATTTTCAACTTATGAAATTAATTAAAATTAAACAAATATTCTCTATTAATTATCCCTCATTTTTTCAATTTGGAATACTAAAAGTCATTATTAATTCAGTCATTAGTGAACCATTTACGTCCTCAAAATAATAAAACTACATAAAATCTCAACTTAACATATTTGACTGAATTGGGCATTATGCTCCAAATAAATCTGAAATGAACAATACAAAAATGCGGTAGAAGAGGAGACACCAAAAGGAGAGAAAGAAAATTCATCAAGTGCAGTGCAGTGATAGAGACGTCAGATTCAGGTATGATTGTTTCTTTGGCCACGAACAGCGTCCCTACAATGGCGTTACGATTGATAATTCTGTGAATTAACGACCAAAAACTTGTGAAAATTATTTTTTCATGTATAGGCTTCTCAAGAATGGAGGTGTTTATATGTTGGTAACTAGAGGACCAAATAGATGATTTTTGAAAGAACAATGTACCAAAGATCGAAGCGAGAAGAACTGTTGCTGAGAAGTGTAAGTTCCTTTTTCAATATACTCTTTTGATTTGACAAACGATGAAAAATATGGAGGGATGTAAATTCTTCTTTTCTACTCTTTTGATTTACAAAGAATGTTGAATATGTAATAAAATGACATGAGAAGCTATATAAAAATGAATTTATCATTTTCTTCTAAAGTAAAGAATATATTTAGTATGATAAATGGAGAAGAATGAGGAGACAAATTGCGAAATAAAAGGAAGCAACTATTGAATTAAATGGAAAGATTATATTTTTTTTTTTTTAAAATGTAGTAAGGGAAGAAAAAGAAAAGGAAAAGATAAAATTATTAAATAATTAATAAAAATAAAAATAAATAAATAAATAAATAAAATGTAAAAAAAAATATGTTTTGGTTATGTGGCTTTTATTTTTAGTTTTCTTTTAATTACTTTTTCAATTATTTTTTATTTGATATATTTAAAACAAGAAAAACTATAAAAAGTTTATAGTTTTAGCTTTCATAAAAGCAATTGTTTAAAATTTAATAGAAGTAGAACAAAAATTTATATGAAACGTTATTTGAAATAATGATTTATGATTTTCCATTTAAAGGTAAAGAATAAATTTAATGTGATACTTGGAGAAAAATGAGGAGACAAATAAGTTAAATTACAAAATAAAAGGAAGATATTGAATTGGATGGTAATAAATAAAAAGAATAGGGATGAAGGTAAGAAAAAGGAAAGGAAAAGAAAAAACTAAAAATATTAAATAAATAATAAAACATAACAAATAAAAAAAATGTAAAATTATAGTCTTTTAAGTTAGGTTGCTTTTAGTTTTATTTTTTCTTTTAATTACTTTTATTTTGATCTTTTTATATTTGATATTTAATTTAGAAAAAAATATAAATTCATAATTTTAACTTTCAAAAATATATACACACTTATATATAAGAAATATTAAAGAATTTACTGAATGAGAATTAAAAATATAATTGCATGATATAAAGATAAAGTATTACAAATACGTAAAAAAAAATTATATAAAATAATATTTTATTAATTTTTAAAATAGTGTTAAATTTTTTTTTAAATATATTACTTTATATTTGATTTTTGCATTTTTCTATTACCTTTTTTTTGTTACTTTTGATTTTTCTTTTTTTTCTTTATTTGTTGTTAATTCTAATTATATTTATGTGTGATTAATGTTTGATTCTTACCTTATGTAGGTATACCTTTTTGTTTTCTCTTGCTTCATTTATTCAGGTTAATTATGTGAAGAAACTTATTATTTTTTTAATTAAATATTTATTACACATTTGTTTCAAATGATAAAACCACTCAAAATTCATTTGTGGGAATTATAAAGATTTTGTCTATATTTTTCTATTTTGTATTTATAATGTTTGACAGACTTTTGAGTCTTAAATTTTTTTAGTATATTCAATTTTATTTTTGTTTTCATTCTTTCTTTTATTTAATACATTTAATGCACGTAATTATTGTGTGTATCTCCATGGCTAGGTCTATTTTTTTTTTTAAAAGATTATGAATTTCTTATTATAAAAAAAATTTAGTTTGTAAACATATTTATATTTGATATAATAAACTTGTGTGCTTAGATTGTCCTCTTGGAATGAAGGAGTAGAGTGAATAAATTTAAAAGAAAAATAAATTTTCAAAAAAAAAAGGTGTATTTCCATAATTTTATTAACACACTATTACTTTTCTTTTGATCTTTTCTATCTGATATTTAATTTAGAAAAAACTATAAAATTCATAAGTTTAAATTTCAAAAATATATACACACTTATATATAAGAAATATTAAAGAATTTATTGAATGAGAATTAAAATTATAATTGCATGATATAAAGATAAAGTATTATTAATATGTCAAAAGAAAATTTATATAAAATATTATTTTATTAAATTTTAAATAGTGTTAACTTTTTTTAAAATATATTACTTTATATTTGATCTTTTGCATTTTTCTTTTACCTTTTTTTGTTACTTTTAATTTTCCTTTATTTGTTGTTAATTCTAATTGCATTTATGTGTGATTAATGTTTGATTCTTACCTTATGTTGGTATGACTCTTTGTTTTCTCTTGCTTCATTTATTTAGGTTAATTATGTGAAGAAATTTATTATTTTTCTTTTTTTAAATAGATACTTATTACACATTTATTTTAAATTATAAAATCACTCAAAATTCATGTGAGAGTTATAAAGATTTTGTCTATATTTTTCTATTTTGTATTTGTAATGTTTGATAGACTTTTTGAGTCTCAAAATTTTGTAGCTTTTTCAATTTTATTTTTGTTTCCATTCTTTATTTTACTTAATATATTTAATGCATGAAATTATTGTGTGTATCTCCATAGCTAGGTCTATCTTTTAAAAAAAAAAAAAAGATTATGATTTAAAAAAAAAAAGTCTGTAAACATATTTATATTTGATATAATAAACATTTTTTAAAATAGATTACTTTATATTTGATCTTTTGCATTTTTCTTTTACCTTTTTTTTGGTTACTTTTAATTTTTCTTTATTTTTTGTTAATTCTAATTACATTTTTGTGTGATTAGTGTTTGATTCTTACCTTATGTAGGTATGACTTTGTTTTCTCTTGCTTCATTTATTTAGGTAAATTATGTGAAAAAATTATTATTATTTTTAAATTAGATATTTATTTCAAATTATAAAACCACTCAAAATTCATTTGTGAGAATTATAAAAACTTTTATCTATATTTTTCTATTTTGTATTTGTAAGTCTGATAAACTTTTGAGTCTCAAAAATTTTTATTCAATTTTATTTTATTTTCCATTCTTTGTTTTACTTAATACATTTAATGCACGAAATTATTGCGTGTATCTTCATGGCTAGGTCTATCTTTTTATTTTTGTAAAGATTATGAATTTTTTATTTTTTAAAAAATTAAGTTTGTAAACATATTTATATTTGATATAAGAAACTTGTGCGCTTAGATTGTCCTTTTGGGATGGAGGAGTGGGGTGAGTAAATTTAAAAGCAAAATTAATTTTCACAAAAAAATGTGAATTTGCATATTTTTATCAACACACTATTACTTTTATTTTGATCTTTTCTATTTGATATTTTATTCAGAAAAAAACTATAAATTCATGATTTTAACTTTCAAAAATATATACACACGTATATATAAGAAATATTAAAGAATTTACTGAATGAGAATTAAAAATATAATTTGCATGATATAAAGATAAAGTATTATAAATATGAAAAAAATAAATTTATATAAAATATTATTTATTTATTTTTTAAATAGTGTTAACTTTTTGTTAAATAGATTACTTTATATTTGATCTTTTGCATTTTCTTTTACCTTTTTTTGTTACTTTTAATTTCATTTATTTGTTGTTAATTCTAATTGCATTTATGTATGATTAATGTTTGATTCTTATCTTATGTAGGTATGACTCTTTGTTTTTTCTTGCTTCATTTATTTGGGTTAATATGTGAATAAATTTATTTATTTTTTTTAATTAGATATTTATTACACATTTATTTTTAATTATAAAATCATTCAAAATTCATTTGAGAGAGTTATAAAATTTTGTCTATATTTTTCTATTTTGTATTTGTAATGTCTGACAGACTTTTGAGTCTCAAATTTTTTTAGCATATTCAATTTTATTTTTGTTTCCATTCTTTCTTTTACTTAATACATTTAATGCACGAAATTATTGCGTGTATCTCCATGACTAGGTCTATCTTTTTATTTTGTAAAAGATTATGAAAATTTTATTTTAAAAAAAATTAAGTTTGTTAACATATTTATTTTGATATAATAAACTTGTGTGCTTAGATTGTCCTCTTGGAGCGGAGGAGTGGGGTGAGTAAATTTAAAAGCAAAATTAATTTTCACAAAAAAATGTGTATTTGCATATTTTTATTAAAACACTATTGTTTATAATCAATTTGTAATAGTTTAATTTATTCAAACATATAATTTCTTATTTATAAAATTGATTTCAACATTTCTCATTAACACGTAGATGCATATAACTACTTTTAATCACTTCATCGCGACATAATTTTTATTTTATTTTATGAAACAAATTAAAGAAGACTTTATATTTTATAAATATATTTTGCAATTATTTTCAATATTCAAATGTAATGAAAAATAAAATAATAAATATGATTAAATTATTATGACTGCGTGAAGCGCGGATAAATTCACTAGTTTATATATAATATTTAAAACTATTAGCTAAAAGAACTAAAGAAAGCAAAAAAGAATGATGATAATTAATCCAAGAAAAATACTTGAATTAAAATAAAAGAAAACATGGAAGTTGAAGAAGCATAATTTTCTTGTAAAGTTTGATCCAAAACCTTTTACATAAAAGACTTATTCTATGAAATTTTTCCATCACCCGTTATATAATTTCACCTATAAATGTTTTTCCTAGTTGGTTAAGCTAATAATTTACTTGAAGTGATTTAGTTTCATAATTAAACTTTATAGAGTTTTTCACATCGGAATTTCTTTTGTTCTTTTTACGATTGAAATGCATCATTTGTGCTAAGTCCATTAGGACTTTTCATATATGGATGGAATAATAAGGTCTTTTATTCCTAGAACTTCTATTCAATTTTACATTAAATGTGATTGTCAAATTTTCAGAAAGTGAATCCAATTCAAATTGGATTTCTTAGATTTTACATCTATTTATTTAATATTGATTTATATATATATATATATATAAAAAAAAAAAGAAGAAATTATCTATTGCGGAGATTTTTAATGAAGGACAAAAAGTCCAAATCACTTTTCTAAGGTTCTTCACACTTTTAATATATACTAGTTTAGCTACATATGTCTCGCACGTATAATCTTTGATTATTTAAAATTAGTCGATTTTGTCTATTCTGAAGATGTTTAATGAAGTGCAAAAAGTTCGAATCACTTCTCAAATATCCTTCATACTTTAATATAATAATGTAAACATAACATATATTTTATTGTAAGCACATATATATTTTACCATCAGAAGTTTCAAGTGGTTAATGGATCATCATTTTTACGTTTGTCATGCAGTACCTCCTTTACTTGTTGCTAGAGGCTAAGAGAGACGCATCAATTGGGACTATATCTGTAGTACAATTATTTTTTATTCTTCTATATTTAAAATCTTGTCTTATTTTTTAAGTTAAATCTTTAGAAAATCTTTGATTACTTAATTAAAACTTTTAAAATTTGGTACTTCTTAGATTTTTCTTAATCTAATGTTTTCTTATTATTTCTAGATTTACAAATCTTCTTAAATCTAAAATTATTAAACTAATGAAAAGTACATTACTTGTCATTAATTCTAGTGACTTCTCATAAGAAAAAGTTTACCATAAATATTTAATTAATTTTCAACTCTTAAATATTATGAAAATACTGAAAAGATGATTTTTTTCTAAAGTAAAGTCTTTTAGTGAAGAACAAAAAGTTCAAACAATATTTTTAAGGCCCTTCAAACTTTTAATAATAACTAGTTTAATCGCACATGCCTAGCAGGTATAACGTTCGATTATTTAAAATTAAATAATTTTATCTTTTGCGGAGATTTTTAATGAAGATTGAAAGTTTAAATCTCTTTTCAAAGATTCTTCACACTTCAATATAATAATATAAACATAAACATATATTTTAGTGTAAACACATATATATTTTACCTCCAGAAGTTTCAATGGGTTGATGAATCATCACTTTTACGTTTGTCAGTACATCTTTCACTTGCTACCAGAGGCTAAGAGACACATCAATTTGAACCATATATGTGGTACAGTTATTATTTTTTTCTATATTTAAATTATTTTCTTGTTTTTAAAGTCAAATCTTTATAAAAGTGTTAATTATATTCTTATTACGTACTGAAAACTTTTAAAATTTTGATACTTCTTAAATTTTTCTTATTCTAACATTTTTTATTTATTTCTAGATTTTTCAAATTTTTCTAGATCAAATTTAGTTGATTTAGAATTCTTAAACTAATGAAAAAAGTATTAGTTGTTATTAATTCTGATGACTTTTAATAAGAAAATATTTTACCATTAACATATTTAATTAATTTTTAAATATTAAATTAAAAAAGAATAGTGAAAGGATGATTTTGAAGTAAAGACTTTTAATGAAGGGCAAAAAGTTCAAACAATATTTCTAAGGCCCTTCGTACTTTCAATATATTATAGATAATAGATAATATATATATATATATATATATATATATATATACACACACACACTAGTTTAGAGTATGTGTGTTGCAAATGAACTTTAACTAATCATCACCAAGACAATACTCTTAATATAATGCAACCAAAAAATAAAATAAAATTGGGCTAATTAGAAATCCTAACTAATCAAACTGAGGTTATCACATAGCAACTATTCATAATCTAGAATGGGATAACATTGTTAGATATAAATTATACATAAAATAAGATATTTACATATGTTTTAAGTTGGCGAATGAAATTAAAGAAACTATTTTGCTTGGAAAACCTAGGCAACAATGTGGGGGAGGATTTATGAGAATTTCTAATAATAAAACTATTCTTTGTTCTTCTTGAGAAAATCACTGAAATGAAGATATCAATGTTAGTTCTCCCTATTAAGAAAATATTACAAAAGGAAAATACGAAAGTGAAGAAAGCATGTCAATAGCAGGGAAAATAGTGAATAACATTTACAGAAATAATGCACTAAATAATGTGGTTAACTGAAAGACAATATAAAAAGATGGTAATAGATATTCAAAGCAAGAAAATACATGTATGACGCCAAAACTGCGACAAAAGCAATGCTCCCGGACTCCTATCAAATCTAAACCTTCCGAAAAGCAAGTCAAAGTATAACTACCTACTAACCTTCTGCCATATTCTGTGACCTTCATACCCTTCTATCTAATGTACCTGTATAAAAGAGAATCACACAGTTTTTTAAACAAATATGCTATGAGCATGCAACAACATAAGAACTAAATTGCAGATAAAAGTTACGACGTTACAAAAATATGATTCATAAATAAAAAAGAATTTAATTTTTTACACTAATATGTTGCCTTCATACCCTCCTATCTAATGCACCTGTACAAAAAGAATTATAAATTTCTTAAAATAAATATACTATGGGCATGCAACAATAACAACAACAAAAAACCCAATATATTCCCACATAGTGGGGTCTGGGGAGGGTAAAATGTACGCAGTCCATAACACTACCCCTGAAGAAGTAGAGAGATTATTTTTGATAGACCCCCGAATTATGACAAAATGACAGTAATCAAAGTAATCATAAAACAAGGAGAAAACACAAGTGTACAATACTCACACCACAATACTATACACTAACAAACCAAAGGCACTAGGAGCTCTAACCTATCCACAAGGCCCTAAGACTACTAAAGAAGCAACACTGCAACACTCCTAACTACTGCCTAAGACTCATCCACGTGCACTAGCCCTCTATCCTAATATGCGTCCTCCAAACCTTCCTATCTAGGGTCATGGCCTCAGTAAGCTATAACTGCTCCATGTCACGTCTAATCATCTCTCTTTAATATTTCTTTGGCCTCACATTCCTCTGCATGAAACCCCCCAAGGACAACCTCTCACATCTACGAATTGGGGTATCAGATCCCCTCCTCATCACATACCTAAACCATCTCAACCTCACTTTCCGCATCTTGTCCTCTACCGACGCCACTCTCACCTTCTCCCGAACCATCTCATTCCTAACTCTGTTATTCCTAGTAAGTCCAGACATCCACCACAACATCCTCATTTATACCACTTTCAACTTTTGGATGTGCGAGTTATTGACTAGCCAATACTCCACTCCATACAGCATAGCCAATGGACTGCAACTCTATAGAATTTACCTTTAAGCTTGGGAGACACATTCTTATACACAGAACCCCTGAGGCAAGCCTCCATTTCATCCATCCTGCCCCAATACGCTGAGAGACATCCTCGTCAATCTCTCTATTACCCTGAATCATAGACCCAATATACTTAAATCTATCTCTCTTGCAAACCACCTAGGAATCCAACTTCACTACCACTTTATCCTCCTGACTCAAGTCATTAAACTTGCACCCCATGTACTCCGTTTTAGTCCTACTTAGCCTGAACCCTTTAGAATCCAGGGTTTGTCTCCAAACCTCTAATTTATCATTAACACCTCTCCGCATCTCATCAATCAAAACTACATCATCCGCAAAAAGCATACACTAAGGCATATCTTCTTGAATACGACACGTCAATACATCCATCACCAAGACGAATAAAAATGAACTGAGAGTTGATCCCTGATGCAACTCTTTCAAGATAGGAAAATGCTCTGAATCCCCTCCACTGTCCTCGCTTGAGTTTTCGCTCCATCATACATGTCCTTAAGTGATCTGATGTAAGCTATTGGGACCCTCCTCTCCTTCAAGTATCTCCAAAGAACCCTCTAGGGAATTTGTTGCACGCCTTTTTCAAGTCGATGAACACCATGTGCAAGTCCTTCTTTATCTCAATATACTACTCCACTAGCCTCCGTACCAGGTGAATTACTTCGATCATCGAACGACCTGTCATAAATCTAAATTGATTCTCCAAAATAAACAGTATCCTCCTCAACCCCTGCTCAACCACCCTCTTTCAAATCTTTATCGTGTGACTCAACAACTTAATACCCCAGTAGTTATTGCAGCTCTGAATGTCACCCTTGTTCTTATATAAAGAAATCATCATACTCCATCTCCACGCCTCAGTCATCTTTGCCATTTTGAAAATATCGTTAAATAATTTGGTCAACCACCTTATACCTTCCCTACCAGTATACTTTCAAAAATCTACCGGAATCTCATTCGGCCCTGTTGCCCTACCCCTTCGTATCATGCGAATAGACTCTTTGACCTCTTCCACCTTAAAATGCCGACAGTAACCAAAATCACGACACTTCTCTGACTTTTCCAACTCTCCTAACACAATGTCTTTGTCCCCCTCGTCATTCAAAAGTCTATAAAAATGCGACTGTTATCTTCTCTTAATGTGAACGTCCTCCATTAATACCCTGTCATCCTCCCCCTTAATACACTTCACTTGGTTAAGATAACGACCCTTACACTCTCTACCATAGCAAGCTTATATAACTTTTTTTTCTCCACCTCTCTTCTCCAGTCCCGCATATAATCTCTCAAATGTTGCTTTCTTAGCAGCCATAACTGCTAACTTAGCTTCCTTCCTAGCTAATTTGTGCTCCTCTCTGTTTACCCATTGCTCCTCTTCATCCTTACTCTCAACTAACTTAGCGTAATCTGTCTTCTTATCCTTCACCTTCTTTTTAACTTCTCCATTCCACCACCAATCCCCCCGATGCTATCAAGATCAGCCCCTCGAAATATCCAACACCTCTCTAGCAGTCTCCTTGATACAACATGCATCCCTATCCCACATTTTATCCAAATCCCCCCTACAATCTCACTCCTCTATCCCCGCCATCTTCGCCCCTGTCTCCAACACACTAATTAGGGTTAAGCCACCCCACTTAATTCTGAGTCGACCTTTCCCACCATTTTTCTTTTTGCCCTTCTTGATAACAAAGTCCATCATAAGAAGCCTATGCTGGGTGGTAAGATTCTCACCCCAAATGACCTTACAATCCTTACACAATGTTATATCCCTCTTTCTAATCAGCAAAAAGTCAATCTGAGTCTTGGCAATCTTGCTTTAGAAGATAATCAGGTGATCGTCCTTTTTCAGAAATATTGAATTCACCACCACCAACCCAAAATCCCTCGCAAAATCCAAAAGAGCAATTCCCTTATCATTCTTAACCCCAAAACCAAAGTCTCTATGCACATCATCATAGCCTTTTGGCAATGACCCAATATGCTCACTTGTGGTGCATAAGCACTATAAATGTTTTAAGTAAAACCTTCAATGACCAACTTAATAGTCATCAACCTATCACTAACCCTCTTAACCTCTACTACCTGCCCCCTAAGTTCTTCGTCTACTAAGATACCCACTCTATTCCTATGCCTCTCACTACCTGAATACCACAACTTGTACCCATCCACATCTCTAGCCTTAGAACCTACCCATTTGGTTTCATGGACACACGTAATTTTGATCCTCTTCTTTCTAAGAATCTTTACAAGCTCTATGGATTTACCCTAAAATATTCCTATATTCCAAGACCCTACCCTCAACCTATCATCTCTCACATCACACTTACCCCCTCATCTACCACCCCACACCTCACACCCTATACCCCAAACCTAACCCAACACCAGACCCCGACCCCACTCCCAACCCGTCTGAACATAACCTTAGTCTACCATGTATTGTCAAAGCCACTACTCAATAAACAATAAAGAAACAGTTCAAAAAATAGTAGTATCAATAGAAAACACACGTAAAGCACCCTACACAGCAAAATACCAAAAACAACAAACATTATGCACCAATACAACCCACACCAAATTAAATAAAAGTCATATTTAAAGGCAGTCAAGATACCAAGAATACGAGATAAAATAAAGTGCAAGGGTTAGAAGTCACCGAGATACGCTTATAGATCAAGTTTCCTGCGCTTGCTTGCTTGTTGGATTCTGGAAAATTGATGTAGAAATTGATTGCCGAAATATTCTCACCGAAGTTTCGCCTTAGGGTCGCCAGTCCGTTTGCGGACAGAATCTGATTCTTTTTTTTTCTTATTTTTCTTGTTCCGACTCTTGCCTGTGGACGGCATAGTTCACTATCTTACCATCTCTGGAGTCAGATGGAGGTATCCCACCCTCACGGATGAGATGGGACGGTGGTATGGGGAGAGAGCGAGACGGAGAGGAAGAGAGAGGCCAAAGAAGAGAGAGAAAGGGATCAAAAAGAATTTACATAAAATCTAAGACATTGCAAAAACTTGATTCATATATCAAAAAGAATTTAACCTTCTAACCTAATTTGCAACCTCAATACGCTTCTATCTAATGCACGTGTAAAAGAAAAAAAACCACAAATTTCTTAAAACAAATATATTCTTTTATTAAAAGCCTCAAATACAAAAGTTGATGCATTAAATATTTTTATAAATCACATACTTTTACAAATTAGCCGATTATGTTTAAATATTTTTCATAAACTCCGATAAATTCTCTTTAAGCCTCAAACAACACAATCTTTTGTTCCATATAGAAATTTGAATTATAGAGAATTAAAAAAACAAAAAAGTCTGTAGTTTCAAAGTTTTTAAAAGAAATTATTATCTAAGAAAGAAAACATGGATAACACACTATTTTTAGTCAACATTTTATATTGGTTGGCTCATAAATGGGTTAAGTGCATTAAAACAACTCTAGTTATTACAAAGTTGCTCCACATTCACATATATAGTATCTTTCATGGGCTTCCTCATCCTTATAGTCTCAGTTTGTACAAAAGTAACAATAAAATACAAGACAAGATAGGTTTCTCGTGTTTAAATAAGTTATGACATTCTAACTAAACTATCATTTTAGTTTTCGTCTGAATATGTGTCGTGCTCCTTAAAATGTTATAATTAGATAAATAACTAAATAGTTTAAGAATAAAAAAATATACACATGAGAGAAAAATTTAATAACAATTTTGTCTATTGCAGAGTGTTTTAATTTACATACAACACGTCAATATAAAAGATTGCATGCAAAGTAAATGAAGAAAGTTGTATTTAGAGTACTATTTAATGAGTTATTATAAAAAAAACTGAAATTATGTTAATTACCGAGAATAAAGAAACCGTTGTTCTTCATCATCTTGTGGATTTACTGAATTTCCTCCAATATTCTCATAATCAAACTTGATTTATGAGAGGATTTCAAACATCTTCCAACTCTTTCATGATTCGTTGATCAATATTTGGTTATCATCCGCCACTCATGAGTTCTCTAGCTAAGAGCATTCTCTATATTTTTCTTTATCATCAATGCATGAAATCCACCCATGGTTTCTTCAAAATCTCAAATTCTTATAACTCAAAAAATGTCTACTAATGGTTGAGAAGTACGAAATTCTCTAGTTTATTACAACCACATCTCTCCGTCAAATTGTAACAACCCAAAAATTTTAGAACCTTTGTGTAGCCAATGTTGAATAAATTACAAGTACATGTAAAAAAAAAAATCAAATTTCATGTTTTTATAGTATTGGAAGTGATTTATACATGTATTAAGGCCGCAAGTAACTCCGAACTCATAGCTAAGTCAAAACTTTCCTTACCGATTGATTTCTAGTGAAGTATCTTGCTACAATTAATTTCAAACGAGTATAACTTCTAGACCCTATCCATTGTAGCGCCTACAAGCACATCTAATATCTTCAATAACGTCAACAACATATATGTACACAAAACTTACCCCTAACTTACTATTACTAAGAGGTTGTTTTCGATAGATTCTCGACTAAAATAATAATAATATAATTAAATCAAAGATGATCTATAAAAAATTTACCGAATAATCATACTTGTTTGAGATGCTCAGATGCTGCAAAAATAAAATAAAATAAATTAGTTAGATTTAACTGACACAAGAAGTAACATCTATATTCTACCATGCAAAGAACAAAGAGAATTTTGTGATTCCATCTAAACTTTTAGATGCACTTCCATGTAAGGGTAGCTTCTCTTCATATAAGTCTAGGTTTTGATTTTAAAATTTAGGAGTTGGAGGCTAGGCTACTAACTAGCCTTTAATTTCCTACAAACCTACAAATCTACTTTTACTTAAAGTCTAAACTTTGTACAATAATTCAACAATAATAATACTTTGTACAATAATTCAACAGTATCTTGTCTCCGTTGATTTTGTTGTATCTGCTATATCTCCATTATTACTTCTTATCTTATCTTTCCAGTTGGCATTTTGCCTTCTGGAAATGGTATCAGAGCCCAGTAATGCAAAAAATACGAAAGTGAGATATATGCTAGAGTTATTAGAAGTAGAAGTTATTAGATTTAGAGTTATTAGAATTTACCTATAAATTATTAAATTAATTATGCGAAGACCATTTAAAAATAGAAAAACTTTTAGAAAAATTAAAGAATCTTTAATTAATAATTATTCAGAATATATAAGTCTAAATAAAACAAAAGAAAACCCACAAAGATTAGCCTACTTAATTACATTAATATCTAGTATTGAATCAAAATTAATAATCCATTCAAAATCTAGGAGAATGAAACACATACTACCTAATTATGATAAAATTAGATTTAAATATCCGCCAAGATATTATAAATATAATTTAAAATGAATAAAGTACAACAATACAAAGAATTAAAATAAATTATTTCTGAAAAACGTAAAGAATTAAAAATAAGAATAAAAAGACTACATTATAATATATTTGCCGGGGTTAGTAAAAACTCAATAGATACACAAAAAGATGAAATATCAAAATTAGAATCACAAATAGATAGTTTAGAATATATATATCAACATGAACTATTCACAATAAAATGAACAAAGAAGAATTTATAATAGATGAAAAAATATATGAAAACCACGAAGGATCAAAAATAAAAATAGTATTTTCTAATCTAGGAAGAAGATATAAGAAAATAGGTGAACATTTATATCTAATGTTAGAAAAAGAAGAATTAAAATTAGAAGATAAATTGACAGCAATGGTAAGAATAGAAAAAGAAAATGAAGAGATAGATAGGAAAAAGGAAATAGAAAAACTAAAACAACAAACTACGGAAGAAATACGAAAATAGAAGAAACTAAAAATAGTAGGATTGCTGAATTAGAAAAAGAACTACAAATGTTAAAAGAGCTGTATGAACAAAGACAAAAAGAAAAAGATAGAGAACAAAAATTACTGAACGAGATAAATTAATTTAAAGAAAAATTGGAAATAAAAAACAAAGACTTAGAAATAAATAATATAGATGTTGAAGAGGCAGAGACAGATAATTATGATTCCGAAGATAGTGAAACATATACAGAAATATTAATAAATACAAAAAATTTAGAAATCAATAAAAAACAAAAAGAAATTAATGAGGAAAACTTAGAAAGTACCTACACAGAAATAAATACTCTTGATAAAAAAGAAGATGAAAATATAATACCTAAAACAACATAAATAAGAAAACCTATGTATTATAAGAATAAGTTTAAAAAATATAATGAATATGACAAATGGACACCAAAACAAATAATTAATAAAAATTATAACTTTTTAGACCTAGACTGTGTAATAGATACAGAAAAAACAATACAATTATGGATAGGATATATGACAAAAAAATTATTAGATAATAATATAAATATAACAGATGCACCAGAATATATAGAAAGAACACTAATAGGATCAGTAAAACTATGGTTTTCAAACTTAACCGAAAATAGCAAGAAAGTATTAAGAACTAATAAACCTATAGAAGGAACATCATCAACAATAACTAAACTAACCCCTATAGAATTATTAAAAAAATATGAAACAGCTATAAAAGATGAATTTGGTAGTACGACAACAATAGAAGAAGAACAAGATGAAGAAAAAGATACAATTAGAAATTTAATGTTAAAATTAGCAATATGTAATATGTGTTATATAGATGAATATACTTGCGCATTTAAAGAATATTATTATAAAGGAGCATATAGTATAGAAGAAAGTAAAGAGATAAGGAAATTATATTTTACTAAATTACCCGAGCCATTTAGTTCAAAAATAATAAAAAGTTGGGAAGAAGCAAAAATAGTAGATACGTTAGGAGCAAGAATAAAATTTTTATAACAATGGTATAGAAACTTATGTGAAAAATATAGAGAAGAATTAAAAATGGAAAAAACATTAATAAGAAATTTAGCATGTTGCAAAAATAAAACAGCACCCCAATTTGGATGTGAAAAAGATATTATAAGAAAAGAAAAAGACATAAGAAATATAAAAAATATAAAAAATCAAAATATAAATATAAGAAACCGAGAAAAAGATATTATGTAAAAAATTATAAATATAAAAGACCATATAGAAAGAAGAAATCTATAAAAGAATGTACTTGTTATAATTATGGAAAGTTAGGACATTTAGCTAGAGACTGTAAATTACCTAAAAATTCAAAAAATAAACAAATATCAGAAATAAAAATAGATAGTACAGAATATATGCAGATAGATTATATAGATTATGAATTAGAAAGTGAGGATAGTATATATGAAATTTCAGAAAACGAAACAGATAATGAAATAGATAGTGAAATAGATGAATCAAATGACTGAAGAAATAATAACAAAGGAAGAATATTTAAATGATGAAGGAACGGAACAAAAAATAATATTTGACAGTAACATATTTGATGAAATAAAAGGAAAAGAATTAGATTTAAGTGTAGAGAAAATATTTAAAATACCAACAATAAAAAATATTTTTACTAGGAAAAAAGATGAATATTATGTAGTATGCCAAAAAGAACATGTAATAGACTGCAGATATGCAAAAGGCAAAGCTAGTATACCACTAGTAACAAAAAGAATAATTAATAAAGAAATAAATGATATAAAAAGTAAAGGAGATCCAATAAAATATGTACACCTTGGAGGTACAGAAATACTAATAAAAGCATGTTTTAGAGAAGGAATAGATACACCAATAGAATTATATTTAGCAGATGATAGAATCATAAAACCTATAGAAAAAAGCATAATAACTGTCGTAAAAGGAAATCTAATATACCAAAAATTTAATTTCATAATAAGTGCAAATTATTCAGCAGCAGTAACAGATAGAAATATAGATAAACCACTCGTATTATATTGGAAAATATCAGGAATAGAATTAACCCCAGGAAGTAAAATATTTACAGCAAGATGCAAAAATCTATATGTATTAACAACAAAATATAAAATAACAGGAAAAAATAAAATTAACAAAATACGAATAGAAATCCCATTCGAACAAATTGTAAAAACAATAGATTATAATGATTATAGCTATAGAGACATAGATACAGAAGAAAATTTAGAGATAGTAAATGATAGAATAAGTACAACGAAAAGAATAGCTAATGAAAAACCAGAATCATCAAGCTCATCAAAAAGAACAAGTTATGAAACAAATTCAATAAGTAATTTAAACCAATATTACATAACAGGAAAAATAAATGAAAAAGAATATTTAACACTTTTGAATACAGGACAAGAAGAAAATTATATAGCAAAATATCTAGTAAAAAATGAAGAAATAAAGACCGATAATGATATGTGCCCAGATCTACCAAGAAGTTTAATAAATAGTAAAAATATAGCAGAAAAAGAAATAATAATCGGAGTTAGGAAAATAAAAATAGAATTCGAAGTAAAGGAAGAAATGCAAAAAGCAGATATAATATTAGGGATAAAATGGTTAGAACAAGTGAAACCATATAATATAGAACATACACAATTAACCTTAACATATAACAAAGAAAAGTTATTCTTAAAAAGAGCCTTAACATGAAATGAAGATATATGTATTAATGAAGATAGTAGTAGAAGGATATTACAGTAGATATTATACGCCTATGATAGATACAGGAGCAGAAGCTAATTTATGTAGATATAATTGCTTATCAGAAAGTAAATGGGATAAATTAAAAACACCAATAATAGTTAAAGGATTTAATAATGAAGGAAGCTTAATTACTTATAAAGCTAGGAATGTAAAAATACAAGTATGGGATAAGATATTAACAATAGAAGAAATTTATAATTATGAATTAACATCAAAAGATATACTTTTAGGAATGCCATTCTTAGATAAATTATACCCACATATAATAACCAAAACAGACTGGTGGTTTACAACACTATGTAAACAGAAAATAAGAGCAAAAAGAGTTAATAATAAAATAAGAAAGAAAACTGATTGAATAAAAGGAAGTGAAAAAATTACACAAAAGTTAGAAAATATAAAAAATACTGAAGATACAATAGAACTAGTAGTATTTTCGATAAATAAAATAGAAATAACTATATTTTCAATAAATAAAATAGAAATAATTCAGAAAAAATTAGAACAATTATATAGTGAAGATCCATTAAAAGGATGGGAAAAACATAAAACTACTATAAAAATTGAATTAATGGATAAAAATAGCATAATAACACAAAAACCATTAACATATAATTTTGACGATTTAAAAGAATTTAAAATGCACATAGATGAATTATTAGAAAAACAATATATACAAAAAAGTAATAGTAAACATAATAGTCCAGTATTTATAGTAAATAAACATAGTGAACAAAAAAGAGGAAAAAGTAGGATGGTAATTGATTATAGAAATTTAAATGCAAAAATTATAACATATAATTATCCAATACCAAATAAGATATTAAAAATAAGACAAATACAAGGATATAATTTTTTTAGCAAATTCGATTGTAAATCAGGATTTTACCACCTAAAGTTAGAAGAAGAATCTAAAGAATTAACCGCATTTACGGTACCACAAGAATTTTATGAATGGAACGTATTACCATTTGGATATAAAAATGCACCAGGTAGATATCAACATTTTATGGATAATTATTTTAAACAATTATCTAATTGCATAGTATACATAGATGATATATTATTATATACAAAAACCAAAGAAGAACATTTAAAATTATTAGAGCAGTTTACAGATATAATAGAAAAATCGGGAATAAGTCTAAGAGAAAAGAAAGCTGAAATTATGAAAAATCAGATAGAATTTTTAGGAATACAAATAGATAAAAGTGGAGTAAAAATGCAACAACATATAGTACAAAAAATAATAAATTCGAAAGAAGAATAAGATACAAAAAAGAAATTACAATCATTTTTAGGATTAGTAAACCAAGTAAGAGAATATATTCCAAAATTAGCAGAAACTTTAAAACCACTACAGAAAAAATTAAAAAAGGATGTAGAATATAACTATAATGAAGAAGATAAAAAACAAGTTCAAAAAATAAAATTTCTTTGTAAAGAATTACCAAAATTACAATTTTCAGATGAAAATAGAAAATTTATATATATAGTAGAAGCAGATGCTAGTGAATATAGTTACGGAGGAGTACTTAAATATCGATATGAAGCAAAAAAAATAGAACACCATTGTAGATACTACTCAGGTACGTTCAATGAGACAGAAGTAAAATGGGAAATAAATAGGAAAAAATTATGTTCATTATATAAATGATTATTAGCATTTGAGCCATATATTGTATATAACAAATTTATTGTACGAACAGATAATACACAGGTACGCTGGTGGTTAACAAAGAAAATACAAAATTCAGTTACAACAAAAGAGATTCGGAGACTAGTTTTGAA